>NW_024097149.1:750000-997500 GCF_016545835.1 Crotalus tigris | reverse complement strand
AGACAACTGCAGAGGTCACCTTTCATGAAGGTGACACAAATGCTCAATTCAGACCACAGCATAGTTTAGGAATGGAAAAGTGAAGTAAGTTCCCAACTATCCCATTTAGTTCATGAAGAGTATTCATGAATACTAATATTTTTTCAAGACCCCAAGTTGTTATAAGGTAATGGTGTTCTTTTGGATATGCTAAATTATACCCTTTCCAGAGATTTCAACTAATTAGAGTCTTTTCTGTGATGTGTAAAATGCCACAATTTCTGATTAGTTCTCCAGAGAATGTTGAACAGAAATATATTCCAAGCGAAGGATACAGTCTCTATAAAGGTTCCACAGTGTCTGTCTGTCTAGCTGTCTCTCCCAATATACAAGCAAGATCTGTCTAGTAAATAGAACACTTCTGGTTTTCTCAGATTTACTAGAGGGAAAATCTTCCTCATTTCTTCAGTTTTAACCAAATCACACGGCTCATTGTCTTCTAAATATAATGGGCAAGAAAGCTATTTTCAAAAGCAAGTGGGGCTTGGTTCTATTTATTCTATAGTATTACTCCAATCCAAAATGTGTTCTTAAGAGGAATACGAATAGTATAGATTAGGCTATAAAATATTAAGTACATCATATGCGATATGTTGCCAAGAAGCTTAGAAAGTCAGTTGATGGTCAAAAGAGAAAACTCATCTGGAATATCCCTTCCATCCATAGCAGGAAGAAGGATTCCTAGACGCAATGAAAGGAATAAATTGTTAGGGACAGGTAACTGAGTTTTGGAGAATGAACTGCGTTTTTTTTTAAGTAGTTTCAGATTCTGGGCAGTGGCTTTGTTTGGTGACAAGACAGTCATGAGAACTCATGTATTCCATTATCTGGCATTGAGACAAGTAGGGTAAAAGAAGCTGAAATACAACACAATTAAAACTGAAGGAAAGAGAGTTGAGAGGTTGATACCAGACATTCTATCCATCCATCCATCCATCCATCCATCCATCCATCCATCCATCCATCCATCCACCCACCCACCCATCTAGTATATACAGACGGAGTTTTGTAAATTATATTTTCACTTGTATATATTAGCTCACACTGTAGTCTTAATATAAATAAAGGTAGTCTTTGACTTACGACAATTGAGCCCAAAATTTCTGTTGCTAAGTGAGACAGTTACATGAATTTTGCCCCATTTTACGACCTTTCTTGCCACAATTGTTAAGTGAATGATTGCAATTGTTAAGATAGTAACATGTGAATCTGGCTTCCCCATTGACTTTGCTTATCAGAAGGTCACAAAAGATGATCACATTACCCTGGGACACTGCAACTGTCATAAATATGAGTCAGTTGCCAAGTATCTGAATTTTGATCATACGACCATGGGGATATTGCAACAGTTGTAGGTGTGAAAAATGGAGATAAGTCACTTTTTGTGCATTTGTAACATTGAATGGTCACTAAATGAACTGTTGTAACTTGAGGACTACCTGTATCTTAGTTTAGGATAAGCTCCCTCATTTGTTTAAGTGTTGTTGGTATGTGTCTGTAAATTTCTATCCTAACCCAGTCTCTGACAGGCCCATCTATCTATAATTTACATCTAAAGACCTCTATGTTGTCAGTGTTTAAAATTAATTCCTAAAGCGTTAAAATTATAACTTTGGGGGCATTTCCCTCAGTTCCCAATCTGGCTTCCCAATGCAGCCCTTTTCAGAAGTTAATCTTCTCTGTGTGCTGCACTCTACCTTTTGCTGTCATAAATATCTCATTACAGTTGATTCACTGGGTCAATTTTTTTTTATGGCTACAGAAAGAACACACAACTGAAAGCAAGATATACCATTTGCCCAGTTACCAGGATTGAAAAAGATGACGATTTTAAGTGCATGGTAAATTATTAGCGCATTTATAATAAACATTATATGGATATCTTCTTTTAATTGGCTGCATAACAAATATTTTAGAAAACCAGCACGGTGGTGGAAGGATTCTAATTAAGCACACAGCTATGAGCAATAGTTTTCCTCCTGAGAATGTTGTCCCTTTTGTCTACTGATAACAAATGCTTTGATGATAAACTGTTTCTAGCTCTTAAGCCTCATGCTGCATCTTGGCTTGGGATTCTGTAGAACAGCATTGCTTTTTTTGTTGGATTTTCTGAAGAAAAATGCCTGCGTATTTAGCACGACCAAGTTCACAGTTCAGTTGCCACTTTTCTGTACCAGTCAATGGTCATTAATGTGACTGAATATAAGCAGGACTTGACTGGCCAAGGTGTCTAGAAGTCCTGTTCTTACTCTTCAAGAGTGAAGCTGATTATGAATGCAAGCAAGTGTACCCAGAGCCTCTCAAGTTTTCTTTTCTTTTTATTTAATGTTCATGATTGGACTGCTGTCCTTGGGACATTCCTATTCTGGTATTCTCTATGCATGTCAGGACTGCAAGTCCCA
The DNA here is from genome assembly GCF_016545835.1 of Crotalus tigris. Lineage (NCBI taxonomy): Eukaryota > Metazoa > Chordata > Lepidosauria > Squamata > Viperidae > Crotalus > Crotalus tigris. Next base: position 995,059 of record NW_024097149.1, on the reverse strand, counting down.
GAATTCCCAGCCAACAGGGAATATATCTTAAAGGTATCAAATCAAACAAGAGCGTATTCCCGAGAGTAGTTTGCAAACAAGTGTGAACAAGGAAGCAAACAATGCCTCTTAAATATCTCAATAAAGTCTCTTAATCTGATCTACAGGTCAGAATGAAAGAATAAAACAACTTCAATATCTTAATCATGTTTTAATCAAGCAGAGTAAACAGGTAGAACTGATCCACATTAAACCCACTCTGAATATGCAAAAACAGGCACATTACTGTTAAACCCCTCTAGCACTTTCTCATTAGCTCTTGAATTGCTTTAATCAAACAGGGTTGAAACAAATTCCAGGAGCTGTCAGAATGAAGCAACTCAACTGACATTCATACCATTTTCAGTCAATTGTACTTGAAGCAAATATTGTTTTATAAGTATAAATGCCAATCAAGTCAAGTATGTTTTATCTTCTTGATTAACAGTGCATTCATTTGGTTTCTGTCAGCTGAAATTTGTACTTGGTAAACTTAAGTGGTAGGTCTGAATATAATTATCACAGGCCAGTCATTGTTTCTAAAATTTGGGGAACTCTACCGCATGCACAGTGTCAGAAATAAGAAAAGAATTTCTTCCCGTATCAACAGCTAAGAAAAAATAATAGGTTTTATTTGGGTTAAATTACCACTTCATTTTGGTCCCTTTGATGGATGTCTTAAACCCTCCTCTCTCATTTAAGTTAATCAAAATGCTGATGGAGACTTTTTTTTAAAAGAATCCTCCAATATCTATGGTAGTTATTAATTCATCATTCAGTAACTAGTGCATGAAATGAATGGCTATGCAAAGATCTAAGAAACATTTTAGTATCATTAAGTCTTTAATTTCTCGGAAATAAAATCCCTCTTCATTCTGCCCAAATGAAAGCAATTCATCTGAGACACATCAAACTTTATCATGAAAGTCATATTTATTTTGTCCTTCATTTTAGATATTCTTTTTAACTCCTATCATACCCAGAACCACTATTTAAAAAAAATATGGAGCCCCAATTATTCATTGAGTTGATTGCTTGATGAATCATCTGTCTTTGATTCAGTGTATCAATTAATAAAACACGGATATGTTTTGGAGAGAAAGGTAATACAGTATGATTTATAATTTAGTAGACATTTTCTCAAAAATTTTAAAAATAAGGTATTTTTTACTTCCAATTCATGTGATATTAGCACATCAAATATAAAGCATTCAACTACCCAATAAAAATTAAGTTAGAGCATATTCCTCTGTTTTCTGCTTCATATACGCATATAGGAGAAACTGACAATAACGTCCCACTATCGGATCCTGTACAAAAGACCATGGAGACTAAAACATAGGAAGAACATGGCCTGGAGACTATGAAGAACAGTTGCAGGATTTGGGTTTGACTAGTCTAGAGGAAAGAAGGCCTAGGGATACGTGATAGTAGTATTCCAGTACTTGAGAGGCTGCCACAAAGAGGAGGGGGTCAATTTATTTTCCAGAGCACTGGAAGGCAACACAAGAAACAATGGATGGAGACTATTCAAGGAGAGAAGCAACCTGGGAATTAAGGAGAAGCTTCCTAACAGTGAGGACAATTTACCTGTGGAACAGCTTGCCTCCAGAAGTTGTGGGTGCTTCATCACTGGTTTTTAAGAAGAGATTGGACAGCCACCTGTCTCAAAGGCTAGAGGGTCTCCTGCTTGAGCAGGGGGCTGGACTAGAAGACCTCCAAGGTACCTTCCAGCTCTATTCTGATTCTGGATTCTGGAGTTTCAAATTTACTATTCCTTCTCGAAACACCTTAAAATATATTTAAAAAATGGATGGCTTTCTTGGGCCAAAAATATAGAAATGGTTATTTCCTTTGCAGAAGTACATAGCTAAAGATCCTATTTAGGATAAGGTAGATTCCCACAGTTGGGACCAGGATTTCTGTTGCAAGTCACTGCAGTTGAGCTGGACCTGATTTTATGACAGTTTTTATAGTGGCTGTTAAGTGAATCACTGTGCTTAAGACAAATCACATGGTCATTAAGTGAATCATGTGGTGGTTCAGGGAATCCAGCTTCTCCAATAGGCCCCCAAAAATTCAAGTCATGATCACATGACCACAGGATGCTGCCACTGGTCATACATCTGAGTTAATTGACAAGCAAAGTGCCTGAATTGTGATCACATTACCACAATGGTGTGATGGTTGTAAGCGCGAGTACAGATTGTCACTTTTTCCAAGGCTGTTGTAACTCTGAGTCATTATTGAACTAACAGTCATAAGCTGAGGACTACCTCTCAAATCCATATAATGACCTTACTTCTTCAGTGACTAAACAACAAGACAAGGCAGCAGTACCTGTAAAATTCTTCCTATTTCTCTCAGTTTCCCTTGGGAATGCTCATTCTACGGCATTGCAAAGAAAAAAAAAGCTTGAATTAATTAAGATTCAAGATTTAATTAAGCATTCAAGAATTAGTTGCTTTTTAAAGATTTTGTTCATTCCCACTTTCCCGGCTGTTTAAAAATAATTCAGTGAACATACAGAATACTCCTATTTTCCTCACAACAACCCTGAGAGAGAATGACTGGCCCAAGGTCACCCAATCAGCTTTCATGCCTAAGGCAGGACTAGAACTCAGACACTCCCAGTGATTGGTCCAAAGTCATCCAGTCAGCTTTCATATCTAAGGCGGGGCTCACGGTTTTTTGGGTGGTTGGCCCAAGATCACCAGCTGTCTTTCATTTTTTTGGTGTTTTAGTGTTCCTTTTCCTGCAAATTCTTTTTTTTTTTAATGCAAATAATACAATCAGCTAACAATTCACAATGTTACCATCTGTAACTTTTCCACTTAGTACAGTTTGGCCAATATTCATGCTTAAAATGTTTTGGGCTGTTGCACAAAGCATTGAACAACCACTGCTGATTTTGCAAAAAAAAAAAAAACAAAACAAAAAACAAAAAACAAACAAACCAAGTTTAATGGTAACCAATTTTCCTTAACTGATTAAATGTACTGTATGAACAATGACATTCGACATTTCATCTTCCTTTATTATTATATGTCTGTTTACAACTTGCCTTATATGATCTCTCTTCCCCCCCCCATAATATATCAAATGCACGTTTTTGTTTTGGTACAAACATAAAGTACATAACATTCTCTATTGTTAAGTCTGTTACATATCAACAAACTTATATTCATCCACTATTTGCTGATTCTTATGTTGAGATGGTTCTTTTTGGATCTGAACCGTATGCCACCATTTAGCAGTTTCTTGGAAACCACTGTGTGGCATGAGATAAGAAGAGGTCAAGTGTGGAAAGCAAAACAAAACAAACAAAAATGAAATAATAAAATAAAATAATGAGCCCACGTATGTTGCGAGAGGGATGCTTGAGGTTTCTGTGAATTATATGCTTGTCAGCGCCATATTCAGTTTTTATTCTGCCGGATGATGCTACTTGGTTTGAAAAGGAATCCATGACAGATTTCTCCTGCACCCTTATTTGACATGGACTCCAGTGCTCTGGGCTATTATTGGCTGTAGAAAAGGAAGTGTCACTAACTCCAGGAGTAGCGGTGATAGGAGGCGGCTATTTCTCTCTCTATAGCAGTGTTTCTCAAACTTAGCAACTTTAAGATGGGTGGACTTCAACTCCCAGAATTTTCCCGCCAGCACTGGGAGTTGAAGTCCATCATTGTCAGCCATTCAGCCGTGTCTGACCCTTAGCCACTCCATGGATCAGCACTCTTCATGCCCCTCTGTCTTGCACTGTCTCCTTCAGATCTACCATGGTCATCCTGATGTCATCCTTTATTGTGTCCAGCCAGTGGACACTGGGGTGGCCCCTTTCTCCTTTTCTGCTGATCACTCCCAGCATGATTGACTTTTTGAGAGAATCAACTCACATGACATGACCAAAGTATGACAGCCTCTGTTTGGCGATCTTGGCTTCAAGTGATATTTTTGGTCTGGTCCAATCTAGGACTTCTTTGTTGGTTATTTTTGCAGTCCCTGACATGTGTAATAGCTGTGTCCAGCGTCATAATTCAAAGGCGTCCACTCTTATCCTATCTGTCTTTTTCAGAATCCATGTTTCGCAGCTATAAGTAGCAATTGGGAAAAATATTGCGTTGACTAATCTGCATTTCATGGTGATGTCTTTACTTCTTCCAGATGTTATTCATGGCAGACACTGCAGTTCTTCCAAGTGCTATATGCCTTCTGATCCCAGGGCTGCAGACACTACTTTGTTTGGTTTTAAAGCCCAGGAAGATCAATTCCTTCACTGTATCAATGGTCTCATTGTCGATCTGCATTGTCATCTGGGTGCTCTGCAGCTCTCATTATCTTTGTTTTCTTGATGTTATTCACCCTTCTTAAAATTGTCAAGGTTGAGAAACACTGCTTTATAGTGTTTCCTTATTCAATAGTATTTATAGTATTCAATAATATTTATAGTATTTCCTTATTCAATTTCAGGACTTGGTTTCTTCTTTTTTGCAAAGAAAATATTAGGGACTTTGTTTTAAATTCCACTGCTGTTATTTCCTTTTTGGCTTCCTGCAGCCAAAAGAAATGTGTTCTTTATTATTATTATTATTACTATTCCTTAGTATTGACTGTTTTTATCCACATTGCTTGTCCATGCTCTCATCTAATGTATTGTTTCAATTATTTTCTCTTAAGGTGGCTAGAGACATTAATAGATAATGTGATTAAATGTGTTTCGATGTATCCATTGTTCATCTTGATTATTAGTTTTGAAAACATGGATTAATTTTTGTATATATATATATATATTTTCTGTACGTCAGTATCCCAGGGGATGAAAATATAATTTGGACAGAGCAATCCTATAGCAATAGGAACAGCCACTGTATGCACAGCAGTAGTATACAAAATGCAGAATAACAGAATTGGAAGGGATCTTGGAGGTCTTCTAGCCCAACCCCTGCACAAGCAGGAGACCTATGCCATTCTGGACCAATGGCTGTCCAGTCTCATCTTAAAAGCCTCCAGTGATGGAGCACCCACAATTTCTGGAGGCAAGCTGTTCCACTGGTTTATTGTTCTCATTGGTGAGAAATTCTAGGTTGGTTCTCTCCTTGATTAGTTTCCATCTGTTGCTTCTTATTCTGCCTTTTGGTCCTTTGATGCCCTCTTTTTTTGTGACAGTCCCTCAAATATTGGAAAACTGCTATCATGTCACCTGCTAGTCCTTCCTTTCACTAAACATACCCAGTAACTGCAGCAGTTCTTCATGTTTTAGCCTCCAGACCCCTAATCATCTTTCCAGAGTCCAAGAATCTTGTATCAATCTTGTGAGGTAGTCCAGACAAGCAGTCCCAGAAATAGTAGTTCCAACTTTATTGTAAAGTTACAATAATAAATGTTGCTAGTCTGAAAGTACATCTCTCTCCCCTCGCCTTTAAAACAATATAGATCTCCATGAAACATTGTAAAATATATAATATCTGCCCAAAAGAATGCCAGCCAACCTAAAACAAATTGGAAAGAATTTCATGTTCTATATTTAAATTTGATTTAAGAGTTCAGAGAGTCATGTAATCAAGGAGTGATGAACTACATCATGTTGATGAATTTCAATCTGAGGAGTATTGCGGCACGAATAAAATAGCTACCAATTCTCATATATTTCAGAGATACATTTTTAGATGGAGATAAGTGGGTGAATGGTTGATTTCTATCCAAGGCAGTTTCCATTATTTCTATGAAAATGAACATCAGGGAAATCAAGACTTCCAGTGTTGATGGAAAACCAACAAGGAAAAACTAAAACAGCCTTTCACAAGCTAGCACCACCAGATATATATCCCAGAATTGCAAATCAAACACATACAGAACGTGTCACATTTGAAAAGATGAGGGCTGCATTTCTGACAATTCACTTTGAGTACAAATTCACTCTACACCAGGGGTGTCAAACCTTGCAACTTTAAGACGTGTGAATTTCAACTCCCAGAATTGGCTGCCTGGGGAATTCTGGGAGTTGAAAGCCACAAGTCTTAAAGTTGCCAAGGTTGAACACCCTGTTCTACACACTCCTTCAGTAACATATTGAAATTGGGATTGGTTTAAGCACATTGCTTGCTGAACTATGGCTTGCCATGTAAGCCAAAATGTTTGGATTCACACAACAGCTTGTGTGACAGGTGAATCTAATCTGGAATCATCTGGTTTGGAAAACTTCAATGCTAGTTTTACTACTAAGATCCTTTTTCTGATTAATGGAAAGTTACTTTAAACAAATAGTCATAAAATGAAGTGAAATAGAGGACAGAACATGTTCTACTTTCAGAAAATCATGGTTTATGGCACTAGACATCTAAATCAGACCAGGACTAAACCATGTAGAACACTGGTGGAAAATGAAGGGTCCTTGGTGATCTCTCAGCTTGGTTTTTGTCGTGCAGACATTTCCTTACCCAAACTAGGACACCAACACTGATGATGTTACCTATTTTGGTAATGGAATGTCTGCAAGAAAACAACCAAGCTCAGAGAGTACCAAGGACCCTTCATTTCAACCCTAAGCTACAAATATTCTTCTTTATTGGTATTGGTGCCAAAGGCCACTACACTGGCAGGCACCGCTATTTTACAGCTATTATTTTTAACAAACATAAAAAGTCTACATGGTATACAAGTTACAAATGTACTGCAATCATACTGAAGAGCATTAAGGCCACTGTACTGTTTCAGCACTTAGTTGAATGACTAAAACCATAATGTTATTTTCTCCCATTATCATGTAAACCCACATATTTTCCCTTGGAGTGCTATAAAATTTTAAAAAGCATTCCTTAGCTAGAAAAACAACACTGTCAAAGATGTGGAAATACAAGAATTGCAATTATTTTTTTTATAGAGAAAATAGTGTTATTTAAACAGAAGTTCTTTTCTCCATCCACATATGAAAAAGGGGACAGGATTTTGATTGCATACCCATGGTGGCCATTTTTACTTCTTTGACCCCCTCATCCCATGGCTCTGCCCATCTTCTGCTTGGAAGAATTCCCAAGAAGTCTATTCTGCATCTATCTATCTATCTATCCATCCATCCATCCATCCATCCATCCATCCATCCATCCATCCATCCATCCATCTATCTATCTATCTATCTATCTATCTATCTATCTATCTATCTATAATGGGTCTAATTTACCAACTAATTTGTTTCCTGCTTTTGAATTGTGGTGTTGGAGAAGACTCTTGACAGTCCCTTGGATTGCAAGGAGATCAAATGAGTCAATTGTAAAGGAAATCAATCCTTGGACCAGATGCTGAAGCTGAAACACAAATACTTTAGCCACCAAATGTGAAGAGAGGACTCACTGGAAAAAAGACCCTGATGATGGTAAAGATTGAAAAGAGGAGAAGAGGAAGGCAGAAGATGAGATGGTTAGATAAAGTGTCATTGATGCAATAGACATGAATTTGGGCAAACTCTGTGAGACAATGGAGGACAGGAGAGCCTGGCATGGTATGGTCAATGGGGTCTTGAAGAGTCGAACACAACAACAACAAAACTGTTTCTATGCTACTTCCAACATATCTCATAAATCAAGATGTTCCTCAGAATGCTTTCAGTAACCTAAACTGGATTACACAAGTAATCCTGTACCAGATAATACCTCACCTCACGCCTGGACTACTGCAACGCGCTCTACAGGGGGCTACCCTTGAAAAGTATTCGGAGACTACAGTTGGTCCAGAATGCAGCCGCACGAGTGATAGCGGGTGTTAGTAATAGTAATAGTAGTAAAGTTGGAAGGGACCTTAGAGGTCATCTAGTCCAACCCCCTGCTCAGGCAGGAAACCCTACACCATTTCGGACAAATGGCTGTCCAGTCTCTTCTTAAAAACCCACATTACACCTATCCTCCGCGAGCTGCACTGGTTGCCTATTGGTCTCCGGGTCCAATTCAAGGTGTTGATTATTACCTTTAAAGCTCTATATGGCTCAGGGCCAGGCTATTTGCGAGACCGCCTACTACCTCATAGTTCCCTTTGTCCGGTTAGATCCCACAGGCTGGGCCTCCTTCAGGTCCCATCGGCCAAGCAATGCCATTTGGCGGGGCCGCGGGGGAGGGCCTTCTCTGTGATGGTGCCTACGCTTTGGAATCAGCTCCCCCCAGAGATTAGGACCGCTCCCACCCTGTTGGTCTTCTGTAAGCTGCTTAAGACCTGGCTTTTCCGGCAGGCCTGGGGTTTATAAAATCTGACCCCTGGATGAATGTTACTGTATTGTTTGTCTTGTTAAGTTATATTGTGTTTTTATTGTTAGCTGCCCGGAGTCCTGCGGGAGTGGGGCGGTCTATAAATTTTAAATAAATAAATAAATAAATAAATAAATAAATAAATAAATAAATAAATTTGGGAAAGTCAGACAAAATAATTCTATAAGCTCAGTGACATTTAATATGACAAGCATAATCCAAGGTCTTCCATAAATGAGACATCTCATAGATGAACAGAATATTTTAAGACAGGAGGGCAGAACAATCTTCTTATGAGGAAACCTCTGTTTCAGAAGGGTTGTAAACATTGTAGATCAAATGAGACAAAGAAGCTTATTCCAAAACTCTATTTAATAATTAACATTTAATTTTCATGAAATCTTCCAAGACATGTCTCCCAAACGTCAGCAATATTTCTTTCTTTACACAACAAAACTCAAAAGAGATTATTTTTAAACATTTGGTGTAATAAACATGACTATTTGCTTGCAGAAAAACAATCCAAACACTGAACATTTGGAAATACAAACAGCTGTAAATTTAGACTCCCATTTTTCAGTACTATCACTGTATCATATTGGAATCCCATTATTTTTTTTATAATTCAAGTGTGGCTCTCTCATCATAAAATGATGCCTGACACAGCATTAAGTGATTTTATTACTTCTGCTTGTAACAGATGATGTTCAAACTTCCAAATCACACATCACTGGAAACTTTCTAAACTTTCTAAATCAGGGGTGTCAAACTCAATTTCATTGAGGGCCGCATCAGCATTGTGGTTGCCCTTGGGGGGCTGGGTGGGTGTGGCCTACTGGGTGGGTGTGGATGGAGTGGGTGTGGCCTACTGGGTGGGTGTGGTCAGGTCTACATCGTTCCCCCCACTGCCTGTCGAAACCCCTCCCCCAGAGCCCATCAAGCCAGATATGTAAAGTAGGAGAGTGCCATTTGCTGGCCACTTCCAGGCGATGGTGCATTTCTTCATTCCTCACAAAGGGTGACACCTCCCCAGCATGCACCCAGGGGGTGGGGTCGACACGGCAGGGGCTGAATGCATTTCAGCATAGAAATGCATTCAGCATTGTACCTTGGTTCCCAGCTGGCCAGGGCCAGGGCCAAGGCAGACGGGGCCGTTCCCTCACTGTTTCCAGAATGGCTTTGTGGGCCACATAAAACCACTTTGCGGGCCACATCCAGTCCCCGGGCCTTGTGTTTGACATGTCTGTTCTAAATTATTTAAAATTGAATGAAAATTGTAAAGGGAGAGGTGTGTGTGTGTGGGGGGGAGATAACATGAAAGTCAGAGAAAGAGAGAAAAATGGATTTATTTTTTAAAAAAGGAATAAGATTGTTTAAAAGAGTTTAGAAACATCCACTTTCACTAAAACAAAACTTGTAACGGTTATTGTAAATAACCCAGCTTTCTAAATCACTGCTTTGCAGGTGTCTTCTTTGAACTAGCTATAATAGATACTGTCTCTCATCTAAGCTTCCCAGTCTAGGCTCCAAAATTTCAGACAACCACAGAGCAATATAGCTTTCTGTATCTCTCTGCTGCTATCTAGAGATGGCTTGGAGTTTGGCAGCCCAAATTGGGTAGTTCTAGTATAGATTGCAAGTACTAGTTAATTAAACATGGAAGTAGCAATTATTGAATATCTTCTTGTAGCTCAATCAGAAGAAGAGAGGGAAGGATACTGGGCACAAGTGGGCCAAATTTGCTTCCGTCATAGTTTAGTTGAGCACGATATAGTCTGGATACAGCTGGCCTCTTTATAACAGTAATGCATCATATCCTGACATTGCTGTTGGTGTGGAAATACACAGGCCTGTTTCCAGATCACTGTATTAGCAGGAAGAAATGCATTTCTAGTTGGTTCCAGGCAAGCAGACAGAATGCCAGTGAATGTACAAACTTGTGCTGACACAGAACAATTGATCATTTTGCTTTATTAGTTTACTTTGATAGCCACCTCTGATATATTGTTTAAGAGGGCTGGTTATAAACCTTGGATGCTGGAATGGATGAATGGCAATGCCCAACTGCTATCAGGTCTACCCTTTTCAGTCTAAGCAATAAAGAACTGTTGTCCTTTGACTCAAGCTACAGATTCACTGTCACATCCTGCTTTCATCTTTTCCTATAAACAAGAAAGGGAAGAACCAGGGTCTTTCAGATGATGCTGAAGTATAGCTCCCAATTTCCTTCATTGTTAACTATGCTGGCTAGAACCTCTAAGAGCTGCATGTTAGAACCATTGAGAAGATTTGGCTGGATTAAGTGTGTTTGGGGAATAATCTATAAAGGATGCACATTTAGTGACAAATAATATTAGATTTCTTAGCTGGCAGACAGTCTGAGCTTGGCATCCATCTCAAAAAGTGGTCATGAACACAGAAGGAGATGCATAGTCTTTTAAAGAATCAAACAAGCTTTCCTTTTTTTGGGGGGGGGGGATAAGACTTAAATCTCAGGCTGGCAGCAAAAAAAGAAGATAAGAACAATCTGATCCTTGTAAAAACAAGGACATATGCTAATAGCCAGTTCTCTCAAAACTGGGCATCTGTTACGTAGGGACAGAAGGAAAACAAAAAGGAAGAAAGTCTGAACATGTTTGTATAAATAGGGCTGAATGTTGGATCACTGTAACTGAAGGATTTATTTAGGTTACAGCTTCTTAATCTCCTTCAATCCATTCTACTCATCCTAAGAGACAAATTTGGGGGAATTGCAAGGAAGTTGCAATTTCTGTATTCAATTTTGGTTGCTATATTATTTAAAAAAAGATGTAGAGACTCTGGAAAAAGCAACAAAGATGATTAGGAGGACTGGGGGCTAAAACATATGAAGAACACTTGCAAGAATTGGATTTGTCTAGTCTGGTGAAAAGAAGGACTAGGGGTGATATGATAGCAGAGCTCCAATATCTGAAGAGCTGCCACAAAGAAGTGGGGGGGGGTGTCAAACTATTTTCCAGAGCACCAGAAGGCAAGACAAGAAACAATAGATGGAAACCAATCAAGGAGAGAAGCAACCTAGAAGTAAGGAGAAATTTCCTAAGAGTGAGAACAATTAATCAGTGGAACAGCTTGCCTTCAGATGGTGTGGGTGCTTCATCACTAGAGGCTTTCAAAAAGAGACTGGACAGCCACTTGTCTGAAATGGTGTAGGGTGTCCTGCTTGTGCAGGGGGCTGAAGACCTCCAAGATCCCTTCCAACTCTGTTATTTGGGTCTATTCTGTAAAGTTCTAATTTAAAACTAACACTATTGACACCACCATCACCCCCTTAATTTATGCTCCACTCCAAGTGTGCTCAAGGGGCACGTTTTTCTCCATTGATTTAATATCCTGCAATCCTCAAAGTGGGCGACCTGAAAATCTTTGATCATTGTGGGCCCTTAGTGTTGCTACATTCTGGCCTCAGAAAAAGACTTGAAGAACAGGCAGATTGTAAAACAGAATTGAGCACCATAGCCAAATTTATTTATTATTTTAGTGTAGTCACTCATCTCAGAGCAATGACTACCCTTTCTTTCCATGGACTGAATGACATCACTGGGGAAACAGTAGCTAACATAAATTTAACTTACATATTTTTTACCTGAGCATATAAGAATTTAGCTCTTGCATCAGATGATTGAAGGGACAGGAAAATTTGGAGGCATGGATCCTGAGGGTTTTTGGTCAAATCAGCCAGAATAGATTTGTGGGTTCAAAGTTTTCCAACCTGAGATCAGTCTGACATTGTACTCTGCACAGTTTTGCTTATTATTTATTTCAGTGGTCACTACACATTCCTCCAGTGGGAATGATTTTTAAGCATCTTGATCTGTATCAATTTTACTGCAAAATATTAGGCATGTAGATCTAATTTGTTGCAGAGGTTTTTATGATAGCCAATGTATTCATTCTTTTATTTACTTACATTTTGGTTTTTGCATGATAGATCACATGAAGAGTCAGAAATATCTAATTTAAGATTGGAAGGTAACATGCCACAATGCTTAATCTACATAACTTTTCTGCTTGTTTTTTTTTTTTGAGGGGGGTGTACATGAAAGGTTCTATAACTAATAATTGTTCCTCTTATTTGCAAGGGTCAGAACCTCTTTTGGTCTTGAACACTGAATTTTCTCCCCACTTGTAATAAACATCATTTAATTATCTACTTTATTGGAGTTTTTATTATAAACACTTTGGCATTATAAGCAGTATATAATAGGGCCATGCAAAAATCCAGATTTGAGGTAGGATAGGATAGGATAGGATAAGAAAAGAACTTTTATTGTCATTTTTTACTGTGGGCACACTGGCCAACATTAAAAATTAACTTCTGTTGCCTGCTCTCAAAACAAAGTATATATCTACCCATACACATACATAACACACATATACACATTATATATATATTAATCTCTGTCCATTTTGAATACATAGTAGGAAGAGGAAGCTTGAGAATTCACAAGGTTGATACTATATGGAACAAAACTGTGACTGACTCTGGATGTTCTGCTTCAGATATTACAAAGCCCTCCCAGAAGATAACAAGGAAAACTTGTCATGAAGAGGATGTGTAGCATCCCAGACAATCCTGCGGACCTTGCTCAAGCATCACTTATATGCCATGTCCTGGATGGAAGAATGTGAACTACCAATAATCTTTTCTGCCATCCTCATCACTCTCTGCACATTACTGTCTGAAGCAGTAATGCTTCCAAACCAGGCTGTGATGCAATATGATCGTCCCTCTATAGCAGTGGTTCTCAACCTTTCTAATGCCGCGACCCCATAATACAATTCCCCATGTTGTGATGACCCCCAACCACTTATACATCACTGGGTGCCAGGGGCGTGGCCAAAGAAAAGGGGAAAAAATGGCGGACAGCCTTGTTTGGCGACCCCCGTGAAATGGTCGTTCGACCCCAAATGGGGTCCTGACCCACAGGGGAAGGAAGATGTGCTTTTCTCATGTGATGCAGAAAATGCAGGTGCTGCCATGCCTGCTTTACCAGTGTCTCACTGTTGAGCGACCAAGCTAGCCTATTCATTAGCTGCACACCCAGAAACTTGATGCTATTAAACACCTCCACAAGTGAACCATTAATACACAGAGGTGTGTGGCTATGCCTGCCTTTTCTGAAATCGACAATGATCGTCGTTTTTCCAATGTTTAAAACAAGGCTATGAATGGTCCTAGGAAAATCCTAGGAAAAAATGTATTTTGCTTAATTTGTAGCTGATAGCTATTATGTCTACAACCCACATGCTCTGAAGCAGCCCTAGTATATAATTACATTAAATAGATACTTGGGCTGTAAACATCTAGATGACCAGATGGATGTGAAGTGATATAAGACTCTTGCTGTCATCTGGAGAGTCTGGGTTTCTCAGTTTAGATATGTATGACTGCATACATCAGAGACCTTGTATATTTAAAAATGCAATCTTCATCGGTTCTGCAAAAGATTTCTTCTCTTTAACTTTCATCCAGACATTGATCTAGTGGCAGAAAAAAATAATACTGCAATTCACTTCCAAATCTCTAATGGAATTCTTTATACTCCTGAGTAGATTTCTGTAGAACTGTATTATTGTGCATCTAAATTCAGAATACAGAATAATAGAGTTAGAAGGGAACTTGGGGGTCTTCTACTCCAACCCCCTGCTCAAGCAGGAGACCCTATTCCATTTCAGAAAAGTGGCTGTCCAGTCTCTTCTTAAAAGCTTTCAGTGATGGAACATCTGGAAGCAAACCGTTCTACTGATTAATTGTTCTCACTGTTAGGAAATTTCTCTTTAGTTCTAGAGCAGTGGTTCTCATTTGGGGTCGGACGACCATTTCACGGGGGTCGCCAAACAACGCAGTCTGCCATTTTTCCCCCCTTTTCCTTAGCTGTGCTACTCCCTTTTATTCTATTGGCTTTTGAAAGCCAATAGAATAGACTCTTTTGAATAGAGTCTAATTCTATTGGCTTTCAAAAGCCAATAGGAATTGTCCAGGCTGTCTCTACCCTGCTGAGCCCGCCAAAAGTCCCATTCTGCAAATGGGTGCTGCACCAGTTGAGTAGTCCTCGACTTACGACCGGTTGAGTAGTCCTCGACTTACGACCAGTTGGGGGTCGCGGCATTAAAAAGGTTGAGAACCAGTGATCTAGATTGCTTTTCTCCTTCATTAGTTTCCAACTATTGTCTCTTGTTTTGGCTTCTGGTGCTTTGGAATATGGTTTGACTCCCTCTTCTTTGTGGTAGCCTGTCAAATATTGGGACACTGTTATCATGTCACTCCAGTCCTTCTTTTCTCTAGACTAGCCATACCCATTTCCTGCAACTGTTCTTCGTATGTTTTAGTCTCCAGGCTCCTAATGATAAAAATCTGTCCTACCTTGCCTGCTACATATGTTCTATTTTAGCTTTAACCCAATCCCCTCTGCTTTGTTTGATTCAATTGCTTTCTTAGTATTAGAATTTCAAACAATAATACCATTTTGTCCTTTAATGTCTAAGGGAATTTCTACTCATATATATTAACCTTCCCTCTGTCCGAAGTCACGGACCCTTCTATAGTGTACCATTATGTCAATAATGTATCTTGAGAAACATCTACAACATTTATTTGCCACAACAGCTTAGTAGATCAAGTGTTGTAAACCATCATTTAGTTGTTTCTTTAGTAACTATCTTTTCCTCCCTAGCAATAATTTAGTGGCCCTATCAGGCTGAACAAAGCTTCAGTTCAAATATCAGCATAAATAAAGTTAGGTTGGGAGGACAATAGGAGTGAAATATTGACAGGGAGATAATAAAATTGCTGAACTGTTCTTTCTAAATTATGGCGAAGCCAGAAGCTAAGCTGAACGCTCTTAGCAAAATGATTGCCAGGGGGTATCCTTTTCTTCTCTAACATAATGAGATAAACAAGGAAGATCAAAAAGAAAAAAGAAGTGTCTTTTAAGGAATATGTTATTTATGTGTATAATTTTGTGGACATTGATCCATTTTGAAATTAAGTACATATTGTGAGACTATAGAGTTGTAATTGTGTCTCTGCAGGTGCAATTTGTCACGGAAAATATGCACATGTCTAAAAAACTGTCCCAGACTTTTTCAGAGGAATTCACTCTTTTTTTCTTAGAGTTACAACCCAGGAAAAACTTAGAAGACAATTCCATTAACATAGCAAGATGACTATATATTTAAGTTTAGGCTGTAAATCAACCAAGATTTATGGACTTTCTGTAAAATATGGATGCTCTATAAAGCTTAGAAACATAAACTTGCAAGTATTTCCAGTAGATATTCTTGAAGTGAGATATTCTTGAAGTTTTGATACGACTTGATAAAATAAGATGAGAACCTATCCCACTGGGGGGGAGCACCTATTACTTATTCCTGCTTTTCTCAACTGGGTGCCCTTCAGATATATGGACTTCCATTTCCAGAACTCTCTGGCCATCAGGGCTATTGCTAAGAATTCTGGAAGCCATAATAGATATGGCTAATCTAACGAAGACTAGGACTAGGGATGATATTTTACAATCTTTCAGTACTTGAGAAACTATCACAGAAAAGAGGACGTCGGCCTATTCATCAAAAGCACCTGAGGGCAGAACAAGAAGCAATGGATGGAAGATGGGAGAGCCAACCTAGAAATAAGGAGAAATTTCCTGACAGTGACAATTAATCAGTAGAACAGTTTGCTTCCGGAAGTTCTGAGTGCTCTCTCACTCAAGGTTTTTAAGAAGAGACTGGACAACCATTTGTCCAGAATTGTATGGAGTCCCTTGCTCAAGCTTGGATTAGAAGACCTCCAAGTTTCTTTATTCTATGTTTTTTTGTTCTAATACACATACCTGGATAATATACTGATTGAGAAGGATGGTTGATTCAAACTGATGATGATTAAATGGCTTGTTCTCAGGAAGCCCCTTCCACCTCTCTCTCACTTTCCTGCTGATTATATTTAAAACTAAATATGCTGGAAACTGAATCTGGGACCATACACATGCATAGAAAATGTCCTATTATGGAGGTTCAGTTGCTCTGTGATAAATATATAGACTTGTAGCCTCATGATTCTCTCAAGAGATGGAGCAAGGATATATCCCAGGTGCATCCCAACGTACACACACATGCATGGACACACACATACATACACACACACACACATGGACAAACTTAAGGTGAGAAAGAATTTCCCATTTTGCCTTGGCAACTATTTAGTCACCTGAAGGCTGACTGGTTTTCAGCTTAAGAAATATATAATAACAGAATAACTCCAAGTATATTAGGCCTTCCCATGAAGCTTCGCAGTGAAGCTTCCCAGTGAAAATATTCAAATGTGGCCCAGTCTAATTTATTTTTAATACATATTTTTATTGAAAGGTTTAACAGTGATAAGAATTGCAACAAATGAAAATAGAATGAAAGAGAAAGAGAAAGAGAAAGGGAGAGAAAAAAGAAAAATCTAAAAGTGCAGAAAGAAAAAAAGCAGAGGAAAAATAGAAGAAAAAATGATATAAAGAAAGATATAAAGTGGCTTCTGATCTTCACAGAAGTTATCGGTATATTACACTTTATCTAAAGATACATTATGACTCTCTTTCTATAATCTGTCTTTTCATCAAAACCATAAATCATGCAAAAAGTTCATAAGGGGTCTCCAGTCACTTGTAAATATTGCCTTTTCTCTAATCAAACAAGCCAATTTAGCCATTTCAGCAAGTTTGGTCATCTTCACCAACTATTCCTCTACTGAAGGCATTGCCAAATGTTTCCATTTTTGTGCATACAATAATCTTGCTGCAGTTATCATAAATAAAAAGAGCGCACCATGACTCTTTTCTAACTCTTTATTTATCTGTCCCAGGAGGAAAAGTTCTGGTTTCAACTGAAGGTCAACCTTTAAAATATGAGAAAGCTGAAACGGAAAATCCTCAGAATCACTTTATGTAGTTGAACCCAACGTTTTCTAGCTTTTATGCATGCCCGCCAAACGTGATAAAATGACCTTCCTTTTTGTTCGCTGCTTTCAGTCTACTTTACACTCGGACTTGATTTGACAATGACAACACCCAAACAAACTTGGGAAAATAGGAATATAAAAGAGCTCCTGGCAGCTGTGCTGACTTAACTTAGCGGTAGGTGGAAATTTCAGTTCGGCTTGACTGGCAACAGACATCTGCTCCCAAGGCATCAGGCACTGTGAAATGAGAACTGAAAGCATTGGCCCATGGATGAGCAAGTTCTGGATATAATAGGTCATGCCACCTTGGCTCTTTTACAGGGCAAACTAAGACAGATTGCAAAGTTATAGAGGAAATTAAGATGGACTGCCAATGAAGGATGTTTCCTAAATCTGCAGCACTTACATTTAGTGAAAGATTTTGGGAACATTTTAGAAGTCTTAAACAGGATGAGTTTCAGAGTATTCGGAGAGATAGGAATTAGAGCTGTTTTAGACGTTCTCTTTGCTATTCATTAATTGAATCACTTCAATATCCTTCAGGCTTCTGCATGAGCCTGAAAGAAGGAGAAGCTTGTTTTACGCCAGTGGTTCTCAACCTTTTTTTAATGCCGCGACCCCCAACCGGTCGTAAGTCGAGGACTACTCAACCAGTCGTAAGTCGAGGATTACTCAACTGATGCAGCACCGTTTGCAGAATGGGACTTTTGGCGGGCTCAGCAGGGCAGAGACAGCCTGGACAATTCCTATTGGCTTTTGAAAGCCAATAGAATTAGACTCTATTCAAGAGAGTCTCTTCTATTGGCTTTCAAAAGCCAATAGAATAAAAGGGAGTAGCACAGCTAAGGAAAAGGGGAAAAAGATGGTGGACTGCGTTGTTTGGCGACCCCCGTGAAATGGTCGTTCGACCCCAAATGGGGTCCCAACCCACAGGTTGAGAACCACTGTTTTACGCCATTAGCTTCTTTATTTTAAGAGATATATGGAATAAACATTTTTTTTCAGGATCAGGATTCAAGGCCCATCCTCTGAACCCTTTTAAAGCACCGAGAGACTTACTAGTTAATTTGATCATTTGGGAGGTTAAAGTCAGTATCTATTTACGTAATTGCTTTCATTTGCAAAAAATGCAACCTCTCACAAATATTTGCCCCCCCCCCCCCCGCAATCTGGAGCAAAGTCATTTGGTAGAAGAAGGAGACTGCAAGTTTTTCTCCTTCCTCTCAGTGACCCATTGCTGACTGTTGGGCAATTCAGGTCAAAATTTAGGTGCTGACTGGCTTTTGGTAACAGATTACTTGATATTCTGCCCTACATGGCACAGGGGTCATTTGAGAAATGAGGGTGGGGCTGCCTATGACTCTACAGCTGATGGTGGCTTCTGTTTTTCCAGGTTGTCCATCCATACTCCAACCATGTGTCACCACTGGTACAATACTCAAAGGAGCTTTTTCAAAAGTCAGTTGGACTTTGTTTTTTTTTCCCCTTGGAAATGTTTCATTTCTCATCCAAGAAGCTTCATCAATTCTGACCAAATGATGGGGAATTGAAGGGTTTATATTCTTTGCAGCCATATGGTCATTAGTACTCTGAGAGTTGTTGAAGGGTTTATATATATCCTCAAAGTTACTTGAATCAGGGTTCAAAGAAGGATTTGCTAAAAGGACCTGTGTTGTAAACAGGAATGGTGTAACAAGTCATCTTAAAATTTAAGATTAATGGTGATCTGCCACAGATAGGAAAACACCCAACTAAATTTCTCCTCTGCCCCCAACCTTTAATGTCCCAAATTTTACAACCACTTCCACATTTCTGAACAATTTTATGTTCCAGATAAATGTGCAGCATATGCAGTTTTAAATTTTAAAGTCACTTAAATCATAGCGCTATCCTTAAACAGAGCTGAGTTGCTTTCTGCCAGCCTTGTGCTAAATAGATAAGGAAAAGCACAATTTTAAGACAGAGAAGGATAATCATGTAAAAAATGATCAGATGAGCATTGTGGTAAAGCAATATGTATCCATCCCAGGGGCTAACCTTGTGTTCTTTGTGCCATTTGTTTTTTGTTATTTTGTGTGGGGAATCTCTGAATGCTCACTGGAACTCCTGGAGCCCAAATCAAAGCTTTATCTCAAAAGAGACCAGTTGACTGATTTAAAGATCACTCAGTTCTATAAGTGATCACAGGAATAACTACCACTTTGATCATAGACATTACTGGCAATAAAGCATGGGATTTGTAGTTCTTTAAGGATGTGTGATGGGGAAGATAGGTGCCCATAAAACAACAACAAGCATTGTTATTCTTAAAAGGCCTTTATAACTTTTTAACTTAGAAACATTGTCTTTCTCAAAAGCCCAGATGTCCCTCCTATCTGATTTATCAGTGTAGAAGGCACTCAAGGTACAAACTGCTTTTCTGGAATTCAATAAGATCAGGATGTAAAAAAATCAGTCCAAGAGTTCTTTTGGACATGTCACAATAGCCCAATGAAGATATGGTTTACTTTTTTTCTGTTGGATCACAGAAAGCTGTCTTACGATTGGTTGGGCTGTTTCACCATAATGCTATCTTAATAATACTACCTTTCGAAAGGGAAAAGTATGTATCCTATAATCTGATCGTCATGACTATCAGTAGCTCCAAGTCTGTGGCTTAGATGTAATGTTTCAGGAATTTGGGGAGCCCCTGCAAAAGATGTCCAAACCACAACCTCGTGTTTTTAATAATTGCATATGCATTATTTAGAACAGTGGTTCTCAACCTGTGGGTCGGGACCCCATTTGGGGTCGAACGACCATTTCGCGGGGGTCGCCAAACAACGCAGTCCGCCATTTTTTCCCCCTTTTCCTTAGCTGTGCTACTCCCTTTTATTCTATTGGCTTTTGAAAGCCAATAGAATAGACTCTCTTGAATAGAGTCTAATTCTATTGGCTTTCAAAAGCCAATAGGAATTGTCCAGGCTGTCTCTGCCCTGCTGAGCCCGCCAAAAGTCCCATTCTGCAAACGGTGCTGCACCAGTTGAGTAGTCCTCGACTTACGACCGGTTGAGTAGTCCTCGACTTACGACCGGTTGGGGGGTCGCGGCATTAAAAAGGTTGAGAACCACTGATTTAGAAGTTCTTGTCACCTCTATGATGTAACCTAGATAAGAAGTATACGAAGTAAAGGTTTCCCCCGTCCAGGCATATTCAGCCTTTCCTTAGCTGAGGCAGCCAATGTTCAAAGACATTTTCTGTGGTCATGACTCTATGTCAGTGTTTCTCAACCTTGACAATTTTAAGGCATGTGGACTTCAACTCCCAGAATTCCACAGCCAGCAATGCTGGCTGTGGAATTCTGGGAGTTGAAGTCCACATGCCTTAAAATTGTCAAGGTTGAGAAACACTGCAGACTATGTCAAAGGTGCATGGAATGCTATTAGCTTCCCACCAAAGCGGTACCTATTAATCTACTCTCATTTGCATGTCTTTGAAGTGCTAGCTCTAACTTTATTGTAAGGTTACATTAACAGACTCTTGGAAGTCTGAAAGTACCTCTCCCAAGCACCTGTAGCCATAAATGCAATATAGAAAAACATCTTTGCTTCCTGAAACAGCCGCTCTGCTCTGAGGCCCTATCATAGCCAGGGCTGATGATTCCAAAATGTCCAGGTTTCTTTGCCAGCATAAAGAAAAGGGGACTGCAGTTAAGAACTGTAACCTTGGCTCTTTTGGACATGGCTTTCTTTGGACCTGGCTCTTTTCAAAGAGGGAGACATCTCTCGGATTTGCATTTACTGTAATACCCTTAACTTGCATTTCCTAATATGATACATTAACTCAAGCTGCAATTGTCCTTCCACATTCACCTTTTCAAACCATGTGATGGAATTTTCCACCCTAAACATACCATAGAGCCGAGGTGGCGCAGCAGTTAGAGTGCAGTACTGCAGGCCACTTTAGCTGACTGTGTTCAGCAGGTCAGCGGTTCAAATCCCACCGGCTCAAGGTTGACTCAGCCTTCCATCCTTCTGGGGTAGGTAAAATGAGGTCCCAGATTGTTGGGGGCAATGTAAATATATATATACATTGCTTACTGGTGTACACCGCTTAGAGAGTGCTCGCACTTAAAGCGGTATATAAGTCTCATAAATAAATATAAGGAACCTGCAAGTGTACTTTAGGTGAAAAACACATAAAGATTTTCATAAAGATTTCTGAAAAGAATGTATAGGTTGATGTGAATGGGTAACAGAATAGAGGTAAAGGGGTGGGGGTGGGGAAGAGAAGCAAACGTGGACTGCAAACATCAACTGCTTTCTTAATTAGATACCTTCCACAGATTTATTTAAAGCAAAAATACTTGGATCATTTATATGGCTCTCTAAGTGGTCTTAGACGAGGTAGGTGTTTTGTTTAGCTTTCCTTTGTTTGCTTGTTCAGCTGCTTGCAAGTTCAAGTTTGCCTGGCTTTTGCTAATCAATCTAACAGGCTAATTAAGTTAAGTACCCTGCTTGGTATGCAAAAGCCTGTTCTCTAACTTCTTTGGAAACCCTATCCCAGCAAAGCAAGATCAGATAAGAGAACTGCTGGGCTACTTCCCTTTCCCAGTCTTTTCTTCCCTACAAATTTATAACAGGCAAGGCCAGCAAAGTCATAAGAGATAAGAATCCCCATGTATGCTTAAGCAACTTTCTTAATCTATTTGCATCAAGCCAGTAAAGTTATCGTCTCTCTCTCTCTGCCAGAATTGTAGAAGGTTAAACTAGCCTTTTACACTTCTCCCAGATACTGCCTTCAACAGACTTTGCCCTAAAAAACACCAGCTGCCAATAAAAGAGAATATTTGAGGGATCCTTAGTGCTCTCAACAACTTGGTTGTTTTCTTGCAGATGTTTCATTATCCAAACTAGGTAACATGATGATTGGGTAATGAAATAGCTGCAAGAAAACAACCATGCTCAGAGAGAGCACTACGGACCCTTCAAAACAGAACCTCTTACCAACTAAGACAGTGGTTCTCAACCTTTTTAATGCCGCGACTCCCAACCTGTCATAAGTCGAGGACTACTCAACCAGTCGTAAGTCGAGGACTACTCAACTGGTGCAGCACCATATGCAGAATGGGACTTTTGGTGGGCTCAGCAGGGCAGAGACAGCCTGGACAATTCCTATTGGCTTTTGAAAGCCAATAGAATTAGACTCTATTCAAGAGAGTCTATTCTATTGGCTTTCAAAAGCCAATAGAATAAAAGGGAGTAGCACAGCTAAGGAAAAGGGGGGGGGAAATGGCGGACTGCGTTGTTTGGCGATCCCTGTGAAATGGTCGTTCAACCCCAAATGGGGTCCCGACCCATAGGTTGAGAACCACTGAACTAAGACTTATCATGGATTCCTTAAAGATGGACAATCCAGAAATAACTTGTGTGGTTATTTCGCAAGTATAACGTACAAATGGTAGCTTCCTTTATAAGTAGATGCAACGCAGGTGAGGTTTTTCCATTGGCAAGCACAGATGACCTATATACAAATATGCATTTATGAAGATTAGATAGATGAGATTTAATATTAGCTTTTGCATTGTAATTCTGAGAGTGGAATAGAGATTTCTGATAGAAAATCATACAGGTTCTTTAAAAGGCACAAATTATAGCAAGGCAATCATTGCAATTAAAGTGGCATAAACATGTCATCAGTTTATATGATAGGATATACCAGGGGTTGGCAACCAGTCACTTAAAATAACATGACCCTTGGATTTTATGAGATGTCACTAATCTAACTTTAGCAGGTCATGAGATCCAAGCATTACTTGCTAAAGGCTAATTATTTTTAATATTATAAAAATACATTTAATTTTAATTTGGAGGATTGTGAATGTCACGGGGAAGTACAAGTAGTCCTTGACTTACAACCACATATAAGCCCAAAATTTTGTGGCTAAACAAGACAATTGTTAATGACTTTTGCCCTATTTTACAATCTTTCTTGCCACAATTGTTAAGTGAATACTGGGGTCGTTAAATTATTTTTTATTTTATGAGACTTATATACTGCTTTAAGTGCAAGCACTCTCTATGTGGTGTACACCAGTAAGCAATGTATATATATATATTTACATTGCCCCCAACAATCTGGGTCCTCATTTTACCTACCCCGGAAGGATGGAAGGCTGAGTCAACCCTGAGCCGGTGAGATTTGAACCGCTGACCTGCTGAATACAGTCAGCTAAAGTGGCCTGCAGTACTGCACTCTAACTGCTGCGCTACCTCGGCTCATGATTTGCTTGTCAGAAGTTTGCAAAAGGTGATTGCTGACACTGAAACCATCATAAATACCTGCCAGTTGCCAAGCATCCAAATTTTGACCATATGACCACAGGGATGCTGCAACAGAAGTCCGAAAAATGGTCAGTTTTTTGTCAATGCCGCTGTAACTTTGAATAGTCACTAAACAAATAGTTTTAAGTCAAGGACCATCTGTACTGATGATAGATATACTGCTGACCCCTGGGATACACCTGGAAGTTCCTTCCTTCCCAGAGAAAGTTTCCTTTCTCTAGAAAAGCTGAATCTTCCATCTCCCTGCAGGTAAAGTCACTCCCATGCTTCAGACAAAGATCAAAGTATTGCTTTTATCCCTTGACTGTTTACACTTACAGTTCATTATTCAGGGTTTGGTAAAGTTCACTCTCTTCAGTGTCTCTGCCGAGAGAAAACAACAAATAATAAATGTAAACGACTAGTTCTTCTGATTGTGATAATTGATTCCAAAGGATTTGGATCCAGAAAATCTTGAGCGAAAACGCCACCCATATTAATGAGGTTTAAAACAACAACAACAGTGGAAGCACTGTTGCCTCAAATTAGGAAAAAGAAGCCAGTGTTCAAGAGATCGTGATAGTTTGATCAGTGTGGCTTTTAAATATCCATCAAAAATCACAGTATTGTAGAGTCATAGGGCTGGAAGGGATCTTGGAGGTCTTCTAGTCCAATCTCCTGCCCAACTCAGGAAACTGTGTTCCATCTGGGGCAAATGGTTGTCCAATCTTTTCTTGAAGACCTCCAGTGATGGAGCACCCACAACTCTGGAAGGCAAGCTATTCCATTGATTAATTATTCTTACCATCACGAAATTTCTCCTTAGTTCCAGATTGAACCTCTGTTGAATAAGCTTCCACCCACTCCTTCTTGTCCTACCTTATGCTTTGGACAGCCCCTCAATACTGGAAGACAATTATCATGTTATTCCCAATCCTTCTGTTGTTAAGCTAGACATACTTAGTTCCCATAGCCATTCTTCATATAGTTTAGCCCCCAAACATCTTATCTTTTTTGTTCTTCTCTGCACTCTCTGTAGGCCCCAGCACCTTTTTTGTATCTTGATGGCCAGAACTGGATGCAATATTTCAAGTGTGGCCTCAGTAGTACATTATAGACCAGTACTATCTTGATGCTATCCCTCTGTTGTTGTAACCTAGGACTATATTGGCTTGTTTGGCTGCTACAGCGCAATGCTGGCTAATAATTCATTCATGCGTCTCTGGTCTCTGCTCATTTGTACAGAGGGATGGAAATCTAGATAAAAGGAACCCTGAAGTGGAATGACTGGAATCAGAAGAGTGGAAGGTAGATTAATATTATTATAGCCCTATCCTAAGCAGTAATTCAGACTTTAAAGCCAATCCAGACAAATAACTTAGAACAACAGAGTTTAATCAGTGCCTGGCCTGATTAAAATTAAAAGATTAAAAGCAAAATCTTAACATAACCACAAGTTGAACAACTTGTTGGAGCAAGCTGTTCACTCAGGATGTGTTAGATTCATTGGGAAAACATGCACTTAGGCTAGACTTTAATGACTGAAGACTAGTCATAGTGGCTGTATTACTATCATCCTTCTCATCTTTTCTACTACCTTCTCCATTGGCATCTTATGATAATATTCTTTGTTGTTTTTATGTACACTGGGAGTTTATGCACTGGAGACAAATTGCTTGTGTGTCCAATCACACTTGGCCAATAAAGTATTCTATTCTGTTCTAGTCTAACTGAAGGATAATTTCTTCCCATGTGTTCAGAATTGCTTTCTCAGCAGATCAAGATAATTTTTATGTATTTATGTATAACCATTATCAGTGGTATAATGATAAATATGAAGACCTCAGTGGTATGGATGGTAAATATGGAGACATTAGTCTTTTCTAGTAGACTTTTAGGCTTGAGAATTCTGTGCCCTAGAAAATTTGGTTGAATTTCCCTGTTGAAATTTAGACAACAAATAGTAGCTGTGCTTATAAAGCTAACTCAATTGATTTGGCTTGGTCATCATCGGCATTACAGCACGATCCAGCTGATTAATATGTTTTAATATAGCTAAATCCCAGCATGCTATGCCCATTTCATATAAGACATTTGCTTCTCGCTTGGAGGGCTGCCAGGACAATTATAGATTTTTATCTTTAGATATTCAAGCCTGTTACAGATAAATAGCAGTTATCGCCCTATTTTTTATAATCTTTTTTTTTTTTAAAAAAATCCTGATTCTTAGAAGAGCTATACAGCAGCAGAGAATGTCCAAAATCTGCCGTCTTTAGCAGGCCAGATGACAAGAATGCAAATTTCAACGCATACCCCCTCTAAACATGCCAAAGGTAAAACCTGAAACCTCAAAGCAGTGCATTTTCTCTGTGCCCAACAGATGATGATGATGATGATGATTATGGATCATCGCACAGTCAGCCAGATGTTCAGACTGGATTTGGCATTTTGTCTACCTATTGAGTCCTTACCCAGGACCTGGGATAGGCAGATGTGGATGTTTGATGGTATTACAGATATCGTCGCAGGATGGAAGCAGTTCCTAGTAAGGCCGCCTTTTGCAATTGACTAACAGCGAATTTGTCAATGCCAATGGTGTTCAAGTAGTGCTCCAGTTGTTTTGGTATTATTATTATTATTATTATTATTTAAAAATCAAAATCAGGCTTAACCCAATGGGAAACACTGGAAGGTCTGAAGATATCATCTGCTTAATATAAAAGACCTGCTTTTTAGACTTGATTTTTAATACCCTGATTTGTAATATAGGAGAGGCAACTTTCAGAAACATTACTAAACAAAGCACAGATATTTATATTGAGAATGGTTCCAAATAAACATTTGAAGTATTTGGCACATGGCATAATAACTTTAGCTGGAACAGAATCCAAGTAATATATAAAGTGTTGATAGTCTTGAATCTTTTCCCACAAAACTTATTATAGCAATAGAGAGCCTCAGTACTTCATTATGGTCACTGAGCAGAATCAACAAGTTAACAACAAACAAGATGAAACAAAATGAAACCCTATAGCTTACGGCTAGACCATCGATACAATCAAAGGGTGTCTGGTTTTACAAATAGCATAGCAAAATGTGGCCACTTTCATAGAAACTGATTCATATTGGGCTGATGATAACAGCAGTACAGGAAATAAATCAAAGGCAGATCCTTGCTTCTTTATAAAAATGCAGTATAGCAGGACATGAACTACAGATTCAGTAAACATTTCCCCAAAAGGGCACAATCTGAGCTCATAAGAGATTTTTTTTAAAAAAATGTTTATTTATTTATTTGTATTCCAGCTTTATTTTTAAAAATAATTCAAGGCCATATGAACATAGGAGCTGTTATGTCCTGAGCCTGTGAAGGCAGGCTCGGGATGTTGCAACGGTCCCGGGCAGGTGCAAGCTGCCCGGGACCAGACTGGCTGTCACCAGCACTCGCGCGCATGCGCGAAGTGCAAGTGCGCCAAATGTTGCCGTTTGGCCCGGGGATCGGCTTTAAAAGGAGCAGAGGGATTTGGGCGTTGTCGGCGTCTTGTAACCAGTATGCTGTACACTAATAAAGACGCTCCTGAGAACTGCGACTACTTCATGCGTTATCTGCCATTTCGCTGAGGACTTAACACTGGCGACGAAGGTGGGATGCCTTACAACGACTGCAGACAAGTTGTAAGCTTACCTTGGACTCCTGAGCAGTAGGAAACGGCGTTAAACTCAGCAGCTGCCTGCCAATTCAGCAAGCGTTGGGGGTAAGCTGGCTGATAGACCCTTCCTATACTACTAAGATGGCAAAAGTAGGTAGACTTTCAGAATTCGATGTCACGCATCCGGAAAGATGGGAGTCTTACGTGGCCAGAGTAGAAAACTATCTTAAGGTCAATCAAGTGAGAGAAGATAGTTTAAAAGCTGCCACCCTGCTGTGCGTTTGCGGTCAAGACGCATTTGAGATCGCTGAAAACATAGCAGCACCTGCACCTCTAGAATCTGTCACCTACACAGATCTGAAGAAACTGCTAAAGGAACACTTCCAGCCCAAGTTGTCTGTTATCGCTTGGCACCACACTTTTGAACAGAGGGACCAACGGTCTGGTGAATCAGCTAAAGAGTACATTGGTGCACTGAGAAAAGCCGCTAAACACTGCGAGTTTAAAGACTTAGAAGAAAGGCTAAGAGACAGATTTGTATGTGGACTGAGACATAGAGAATTGCAGCAGAGACTTTTCGCTAAAGAAGACTTATCATTCCAAGATGCCTTGAGAGAGGTTACTGCAGAAGAGGCAGCAGGTGGCGCAATCAAGAACATGAGGCCGATCAGAAGTAATCCAGAAGCTGTGTCCATGCACCAGGAAGGAGTCCAAGGGAACTCAGAAGAGGATCCCGATGATGAAGTAGACCGTCTCTACCCAACAAAAGAAGGGAAGCAGAAGGAAAGCCCCTCAGCTGTCCCCAAGTGCTTCGGATGTGGAGGTCGACACAAGAGGATAGACTGCAGATTTCGCTCTGCTATCTGTAGAGCATGCGGAAAGCAGGGCCACATTGCAGCTGTGTGTCTGGGCCGTCAGAAGGTACAACCCCGAGAAGAATTGCGCCTTAAAGGTATCAGGGTCCCCAGCCAAAACAGGGTGGGTTTCTGTGCTTCGCGAAGAAGCATTTATAGGACCGGCACACACAAGTCCATTAAGAAAAAACTGTCACTTACAAGGGGTTCCATTGGCCATGGAACTGGATACTGGGTCTGCACTTTCAATCATTTCCATACATACTTTCAGAAAGATTTGTTCTGGCAGTGGCTTTCAGGCCAAGCTGAGGCCTTCTGACATTGTGTTAACAGACTTTCAAAACTCCAGAGTGTGTGTTAAGGGGGAGGCCACCCTTAACGTACAGTATAAGGATTTTGAAGGTCCATTAGATGTATTGGTAGTAGGGGGTGAGTGAACGAGTCTCATAGGACTCGATTGGTTTGAGGCCTTGGGAATACATGTCACAGGGCTCAATAGCTTGCAAACAGTAGACCTACAAGAAGTCTGCAAGGAATTTGCAGATGTTTTCAGCCCACAGCTGGGCACATACAAAGGACCCCCTGTGTCTTTAAAACTAGACCCCACTGTCACCCCTCTTAGAATTAAAGCGAGAAGGGTTCCTTTTGCCTTAAAAGGAAAAATTGACACTGAACTGGACAAATTGATTCAGCAAGGAGTCTTAGAACCTGTTGACTCCAGCCCTTGGGAGACCCCCATTGTTACGCCTCCTAAGGCTAATGGGGACATTCACATCTGTGCAGATTACAAATGCACTCTGAATAAGGCATTGCAGCAACATGCCTATCCTGTCCCTGTGGTCAGTCATATTCTGGCCTCCCTCAAGGGGGGGGGGCGTGTTTTTGCAAAGCTTGACCTAGCTCAGGCATATCAACAGTTGCCTGTTGACGATGCTGCTGCTGTAGCTCAAACCATTGTAACCCACAGGGGGGCATTCAAGGTGAAGAGGCTACAATTTGGAGTAAATGTGGCTCCTGGAATTTTCCAAAGCATAATGGAAAACACACTACGGGGTATACCACGGGTTTGCCCCTATCTTGATGATGTCTTAATTGCTGGAGACTCTACACACAACTTAGCTGAGAGATTAAGGGCTGTTCTGCTGAGGTTCAGGGAAACGGGCCTCAAACTCAAGAAGGACAAATGTAAAATTGGGGTGCCTTCTACAGATTTTCTGGGATTCAAAATCGATGCTACTGGGATTCACCCTGCTGAGTCCAAATTAAAAGCTATTATGCATGCTCCTAGGCCAAAGTCCAAGGCCGAACTACAGGCCTTTCTGGGCCTTTTGAATTTCTACAACTCCTTCCTTCCAAACAAGGCTAATGTAGCCGAACCACTTCATAGGTTCCTGGACAAACAGGCAGTGTGGCAGTGGTCACAAAAACATGAAGCAAGTTTCAATGAGGTTAAAGCCTTACTCACTTCTAACAGTGTGCTTGCACATTTCAATGAGTCCCTTCCTGTGTGCATTGCTTGTGATGCTTCTCCTTATGGGGTGGGAGCAGTACTAAGCCACCTCAGACCGGATGGAACTCAGGTCCCTGTTGCATATTACTCCAGAACCTTGTCTTCTGCAGAGCGAAATTATGCTCAAATAGACAGGGAGGCTTTAGCTGTTGTTGCTGGAATCAAAAAGTTCCATGATTTCTTATATGGCAGACATTTCATGGTCTTCACTGACCATAAGCCTTTGTTGGGGCTGTTTACCACTCATAAACAAACCCCCCAAATCATCTCCCCCAGAATGCGGAGATGGTCTATCTTTCTGTCAGCCTATGATTTTTCTTTAATTCACAAACCTGGGAAAGAAATGGGCCACGCTGATGGCCTCAGTAGATTACCCCTACCAGTAGTAGAGGCTGATCCTGCACCAACAATCAACATCCTTTCAATTCAGGCCTTGCCTGAGTCTCCTTTAGATGCCAGGGATGTGGCTGCTGAATCAGCCACAGATCTCACACTCTCCCGTGTGCTGTCTTGGGTTTTATCTGGATGGCTAGAGAGCTGTCCAGGTACTGAGTTTCAGAGTTTCTGGTCTAAAAGGAACGAGTTATCCACTTTCCAGGGTTGTCTGCTGTGGGGCAGCAGAGTTGTCATTCCTACTTCAATGAGGACTAGGGTCTTAGGTTCCCTCCACGAGGGTCATCCTGGCATTGTACGTATGAAGGCGCTTGCGCGCAGCCATTTGTGGTGGCCTGGGTTAGACAAAGACATTGAAGCTAAGGTGCACGCATGCCACCTTTGTCAACGCTCACGCCCAGAAATGCCCCAGGCTCCTGTGCATAGATGGGAGGAAACACAGTCTCCATGGTCTCGGGTGCACCTTGATTACGCTGGGCCCTTTCAAGGTCAATTCTTCTTGGTCCTAGTTGATAGCCATTCAAAATGGCTTGAGGTTGTACCTGTCTCTTCCACCACTACTGCAAAGACTATTCAAGTACTGAGGGAGATTTTTGCTGCACATGGGCTTCCTGATGTTTTAGTATCTGACAATGGCCCTCAATTCACTTCTTCCGAATTCCAAGCTTTCTTCAGGCCAACATGATTCGTCATGCCACCTCTGCGCCTTTCCACCCTTCCACCAATGGTATGGCTGAACGCATGGTTCGCATCACCAAGGATGCTTTAAAGAAACTGACCTATGGAGACTGGCATCACAGGTTGGCTGACTTCCTCCTTTCTTATCGCACTACACCTTCCACTTCTACCGGGAGGAGCCCAGCTGAACTTCGTTGGGGGCGCAAACCGACTACTAAGCTTGACCGGTTGCACCTGGACAGACTACCTTCTAAAATCACATACCCCAGGGCTCCTAGACAACTGCTAGTGGGTGCCCCGGTTTGGACTCGTAACTACGGGCCTGGTCATTTATGGGTCCCTGCCACAGTGTCCAAGGTCACAGGTCCTTTGTCCTACGAGGTTTCCCTGGATGACGGTCGTGTCCGGCTATGACACATCGATCAGCTACGCACAAGACGGGACTTTCCTACTGAGACTCCTGGTTCTTTTCCAGGGGGGGAGGGGGACCTCTATGGGCAAAGGGAAGGGTGTGGGCTGCAGCCCATAATCAACGGGGAAGCCACAGATAGCCCATTCCAAGATTCCGCAAGTGCTCCAAACAGGAATTCATGGGGTCTAACTAGAACTCAGGCACCAGTGCCTACTCCAGCCAGGGAGTTACCCCGGGGGCATAATCACTATACACCAGCATCATTCAGTACTCCAGTCAGGGAGAATAACAGGGAGCATCCAAACAACTCACACCCTGCTAGAAAGCTGGCACACATTCCGTCTAGTTGGCCCAACACTGCTACTGTTCCTAGGAAGGGGCAAGCACATAGGGAGGTGGTCGAGGAACCGAATCCCAATTACAACACCTCTGGCATCACTCAGGGGACAACTGAGTTTTGGGATAGTACTGAGAACCTAGAAAGCCCGACTATGGAACGGGAACGTGGGGGAAGACAGCCTCATGATAGGTCTAGGGCAGACCTGAGAGGCTCTACAGAGTTGCCCAACAGTGGCAGTCACTTAGAAGGGCCAGAGAGCCTGCAACCAGGCAGGACAACCAGGTTAAGCAGAGAACAAAGCCCTGGCCTGACGAGCCCGGTGGGCAAGCAAGCAGGCCAGGTGTTGGAGCACAGTCCTTGGGGACCATCAGGGTCAAACAATGGGGACAAGCATATAGCACCCCCTAGTCAAGGGGTACTTGGAGGGTACCAGGAAATTCGGAGGTCACAGAGAGCTAGAAGATCTCCTAAATATCTAGAAGATTTTGTAACACTACTGGCAAAGTAGAGTTAATAGAGGGTATTCCTGTACAAGTAGGAATATTGAACACTGGGGGAAAATGGAAGTCAAATTGATGACTTGGTACATAGAGCTAGTGTGGGTCTCACACTCATGTTGAAGGTCGCGTATTATTATTTATGTGGTTATAGTCTTAGCCGGGGGGGAGGGGTGTTATGTCCTGAGCCTGTGAAGGCAGGCTCGGGACGTTGCAACGGTCCCGGGCAGGTGCAAGCTGCTCGGGACCAGACTGGCTGTTGCCAGCACTCGCAAGTGCGCCAAATGTTGCCGTTTGGCCCGGGGATCGGCTTTAAAAGGAGCAGAGGGATTTGGGCATTGTCGGCGTCTTGTAACCAGTATGCTGTACACTAATAAAGAGGCTCCTGAGAACTGCGACTGCTTCATGCGTTATTTGCCATTTCGCTGAGGACTTAACAGGAGCCGTGGTGGCACATTGGTTAGAATGCAATATTGCAGGCTAATTCTGTCAACTGCCAGTAGTTCAATTCTCATGGACTCAGCCTTCCATCCTTCTGAGGTCAGTAAAATGATGACTCTGTAAACTGCTTAGAGAGGGCTGTAAAGCATTGTGAAGCGGTATATAAGTCTAAGTGCCATTGCTTTCAGGTCACAACTTTTTTTTTAAAGCTGGCACAAAAGTCTGGAAAAAGCAGAGCTACTTTAATGAAAAGCAGACAGGGGTCTGTGACCGTATTTGCACATGGTCTGAAGCATGTTTTCCAAAAGATTTCGGAAGCAAGCACAGCTTTGTGGAGTGCACGGAAAAGTGAGGCTACTGCAGCATGACCTTGTGAATAGAAAAAGTCACACCTCATTCTGTTCAATATTGCATCTGCCACAACATCACTAGGAGGAAAGAATGTGGAAGAAGGGAACCTTATCACACAATGCCAATCCCTCCTGTGTATGCAACCGCAACCCTGGAAGTCATTTATCAAATAAGAAATATCACTGAAATGTCAGTTTATGAATTGAAATATCCTTGTGTCAGAGATTCCAATCTGCAAACTCTAGATTTTGAATAGATACCTGAAAGTCACTATCTACTTCACAAGAAAGTACATTACATGCCATTCTATATGCTATATTTATTCAGAGAAAGATAAACCAGAATTTAAATGTCCTCGCTCAGGATAGCACAGAAAAAGAACAGCATTTATAAACACGGCATAAAATCTTGCACAATGCCCATTTTCCTTGGTCTCTTCATGAAGGATTGTCTTCTCCAACTGAATCCAATGCTGAAGATACCCTACCATAAACCTCTCTGTGTGTACTGTAACACATTTGTGTGTGCTACCATATATAGCAGAATTAATGACTATGAAAAAAAGAAAAGGCATTTATTTTCACCCTCTCTTTATTCCTCATCTAACATATAAAATTCATTCAGTTATGCTGGATTATTCTCCTTCCTTCCTTCCTTCCTTCCTTCCTTCCTTCCTTCCTTCCTTCCTTCCTTCCTTCCTGTACCCAGATAATGACATTTCCTTCTTTAAGAAGACAACCATATTCAATAATGAATGGCAGAATGGCTCTCTGAAGCAAATTTATAGACTTGATCCAAAACTCCCATCATCCCCATTAGTACTGTTTGTTTGCTTGTTTTAAAAAATAAGGAATGGAAATGTATTTGGTGAAACTAGAGGAACATCACAAATGTGTGCTTGCATTTGAAATAATTGGTCTTCACCATATGCTAACATACAATATCTCCGAAAGTTGAATCACAAGGCTAGTGTTTCTTTTCTTTTTGTTTTGTTTTACTGCATATTATAAAATCCCCAAATGAGAGACAATCATTGAAACAGGAGAGAGTTGAGAAGCTAACACTGAATGAATTTGAACCCTGGGTTCATGTTTCCCTACTATCTAGTCATTTTTCTTCTTAATTGAAGGACACTTTTCATTAATGCACCATTATTTTTGAGCAGTTCTATTCACCCCATCCTCTGAGTTGAAGGCTGGTATATTCTAAAGATGAAAAGAGCTAAAGTTTATGGCCTGACTATCTTGAATCATGTGCCAGCATATCTTGGTGGATTTAGCTTTTATCGTGTCTGAGCTGAATATTAATGGAGTCAGAAGAAATCTACAGTCCATTAATTGGTGCTGTCTTAGCACTGACTTTATGGCTTCAGCTGCATCTTAGAAACTGAGTCACATGGCAAAACTTGCTAGTTCATTCTTAATTGAATAAAGTAGTATAGAACAAATGCATTTTAAATTTCTGTAAAGGTAGCCTAACCTCACTCAATAGTGAAGATGGGAGATTATGGGTATGTATACATTATCCCATTTTCAGGTTTCTGAGAGTCTTTTCCATATCCTACTACTGAAATTTAGCAGCAAAATTTAGAGCAAAATGACCCTTTTTCTCCTTTGAAAAGAAAAAAAACTTTAAAATATACACATTAGGGCTCTAGCAGATTAACCCACTTTTATTATGTAACCTCATTCTGGAAAAGATTTATCTAACATAATTATACAGTACCCAGAGATGCTCTGTGACCGAGATGAGTGGTCTCTAAATCTGATCAATAAAGAAAGAAACAAATAAAAATATATGTGGTTGCTAAAAAATCATAACTGGCTTTTTTGCACATAATTCAACTTGTAATCACACCATCCTTGAATTTAACTTTTGATTAATGTCAACTCCTGTGACGTCCCTGCTAGATGTGAAGGAATGTAGTGGGGAGGTGGATTTCCAGGAAGGAAGGGCTGCAATCATAGGAATAAGACGCAACTTAGTCCAGATATCATGTGTGAGAGAAAGAGGGTGAAGACAGTTCCTCCTTAATAGTTCACAGAGTATATTGTAGATCAGTGGTTCTCAACCTTTTTAATGCTGCGACCCCCAACCGGTTGTAAGTTGAGGACTAAACCGGGCGTAAGTCAAGGACTAACTGGTCATAAGTTGAGGACTACCCAACCGGTCGTAAGTCAAGGACTTTCCCTGCCCAGGAGCGCCGCGCATGCATGGTGCCGCCCCCTGCGCCGGCTGAGGCGTAGCTGGCAAGTGGCAGAGATGGAGCAGGCCGACCACCGGCTGGGCCACCAGCTGGCCCAGCCCAAGGGAGGTAAGGCACCCGCCGGAAAAGGGGGAAAAAATGGCGACCCATAGGTTGAGAACCGCTGTTGTAGATGCAGGTAGAAGAGTCTTCAGTCTGGCAAGGTTTTGTCTATTGGTGTGAAATAATGAAGAATTCAGCTTGAGAGAATTACCATTATTACCATAATAATTACCATTATTCTTGGTTTGGGGTTTGACGCTAGCTCCTTGTGACCATTGGAGACTAAAAATAAGTATAAAACCTCTCAAATCCACCCTGCTCTCCAAATGATGCCCACTGAGCAATATTGGAACCAACTACTGAAATGGTCCTATTGGCATCTACAGCACTGTGCAAAAGCATCAGGCAGTTGTGCAAAAATGCCGTAAATTAAGAATGCTTTCGGAAATAGAAATATTAATATGTTAATGAAGACTCTGTGACCCAGGCCAAAAGTGTCTAAAGGATGAATCATGGCAACTGGACCAAACTTAGTTAGAAGTTTTAGTGGTTCATTTTTATCAATTAACAAAATGTAAAATAAATGACAGAAGTGAAATCCCAATCGAATCAACATTTGGTGTGACCCCTAGAAGGTACCAGAAAGGACTGCAATTCAGTCTCACCATCTACAGCAGAGGTGTCAAACTGCCAGCCCATGGGTCGGACACGTCATCGGGAAACCACGCCCACCCCATTGCTGGCAATGGAGAAAAAGTTCCAATACATTGCACGTCACGTGACATCGCGAGTTTGACATGTCTGATCTATAGGATTACTCTTGTTTTTTAACCAGCTGCTCATGATACTCTATTCTAGATCCTTTTAAGATGATTATTTAGTTCTCCCAGAGCCCTAAAAGGTCAGCTGGTGATGCAACAATGCTGCCAGCGGCCAGGACCAATCAATCCCAATTAATTTTAAGTGCAAAATAATGGTCATTAAGCCTCCTGGACACACTTTTCAAGGGGAAACTCTTTTTTTTTTTTTTTTTGCACTACTGTGGTTTTGCTAGTGAATGTTTTCATTTGTAGGATGGTTGGTTTGTTAAAATATGTAATAGGCCATCCAATGTTTGTAACAACCCCCGGGTGTGCTCTGGAATTTGCAAAGCAGGGCCTGGAAGCTACTTATGTTCCAGCGTTGTGGTTTGTCCAGCCCTCTCCTAAAGATTTTCTGTACCTTGCAAAAAGCATATTGGTAAAGCTATCTTGTTTGTCTGCAGTCTTACTAGTTGGCAGTTCTTGTGTAGCAAAACTGCCTGGTCTGCTTTGAGTTAGTACAATACAGTCAATAGAGGATTGGCAGGTCAGGGCTGCAGAAATCCGGACAACCACTAGTTGACCACAAAAATATGTATTTGATGACAATTAAAACAATTAACCAACGGAACAACCTGCCCCTAGAAGCAGTAAATGCTCCAACACTGGAAGTTTTTAAGAAGAGACTGGACAACCATTTGTCCGAAATGGTGTAGGGTTTCCTGCCTGAGCAGGGGGTTGGACCTGATGACCTCCAAGCTCCCTTCCAACTTTTTATTATGGATCATCGCACAGTCAGCCAGATGTTCAGACTGGATTTGGCATTTTGTCTACCTATCGAGTCCTTACCCAGGACCTGGGATAGGCAGATGGGAATGTTTGATGGTATTACAAATATCGTTGCAGGATGGAAGCAGTTCCTAGTAAGGCCGCCTTTTGCAATTGACTAATAGCGAATTTGTCAATGCCAATGGCATTCAAGTGGTGCTCCAGTTGTTTTGGGATTGCACCCAAGGAGTCTATTACTATTGGTACTACCCTTGATTGCTTTTGCCACAGTCTTTCTATTTCTATTTGTAGGTCTTTGTATTTTGTTATCTTCTCCAGTTCTTTCTCGTCTATTCTGCTGTCTCCAGGCACTGCCACGTCCACTATCCAGACTTTTTTGTCTTTCTTATCGACAATTGTTAAGTCTGGGGTGTTATGTTGCAGGTGCTTGTCTGTTTGAATTCTGAAGTCCCAGAGCAGTTTAATTTTATCATTTTCTATGACTTTCTCTATTTTATGATCCCAACAGTTTTTGCTTACAGGCAAATGATATTTTTTGGTATTGGTAAAGCTATCTTGTTTGTCTGCAGTCTTACTAGTTGGCAGTTCTTGTGTAGCAAAACTGCCTGGTCTGCTTTGAGTTAGTACAATACAGTCCATAGAGGATTGGCAGGTCAGGGCTGCAGAAATCAAGACAACCACTAGTTGACCACAAAAATATGTATTTGATGACAATTAAAACAATTAACCAATGGAACAACTTGCCTCTAGAAGCGGTGAATGCTCCAACACTGGAAGTTTTTAAGGTTGGACCTGATGACCTCCAAGGTCCCTTCCAACTTATTATTATTATTATTATTATTATTATTACTACTACTACTACTACTACTACTACTACTACTATTATGACATCTCATGATGGAAATCTTGAGTTCAGTAGAATTGACTCTTCCATAAATCTTAATAATACTGCAACCTAAGTGTCAGTGCACATCTGTGTACATGGAGAATGAAAGCATCATAAACCTGGGGAAATCACTCTCAGCTCTATAATCTTTTCATTTCACGGTTCATACCTGCGTGCTTAAAATCTTCTCAGCTAAGGTCATGCTCACCTGCATTTTAGAATTCATTTGGGTCTCACAGGTTATTTCTTTTACTCTGGCTTCTCCACCTCTGGCTGTCAGCTTCAAGTCTTCTGGAGAAATTACAGATAGATCTCAATTTATGACCATTTGTTTCATGGCCATTTGAAGTTATAGTTATGCTAAAAAAAGTGACTTCTGACTAGTCTTAACATTCATGAGTGTAACAGCATCCCTGCAGTTGTCTGATCAAAATTTGGACACTTGGAAACTGACATACATTCAGTGGTGGGATTCAACTGGTTCGCACCACTTCGGCGGAACCGGTAGCTAGTTTTTGGTGCCCAGGCCCAGCATGAACTTCTGGAAGTGGCATCCACCCAGAGAACCAGTTGTTCACATATTTGAATCCCACCACTGCATACATTTACAACAGCTGTAGCATCCCAGGGTCACATGATTGCCACTTGCAGAAGACTTCTGACAACCGAAGTCAATGAGAGAAGCCAGATTCACTTACCGTTCTGACTTGAGTCACTCTGGCAAGGTAGGGTCCATTAATTGCACAACAAACACAGCACCTATGGTACCAGTGAAGCTCCACCCCAGCCTGCAGTTTCCCTCAGTCTGAATTCTCCAGTTCCATGAATTAGGTCCTATCTGACTCCACAAAGCAAAGAGGGAAGTCACTATACCAACAAATATAAAGTCCGCAACACAAAGTCCAGGGTTCCAAAAATCAAAGCCAGTCCAAGAGCCTGAAGTAAGAGAGTCAAGTCCAAAGTCCACAAGCGAAGTCCAAAGTTCAGAGAAGTCCAAGAAACAGGATCTCAGATTCAC
The DNA here is from genome assembly GCF_016545835.1 of Crotalus tigris. Taxonomy (NCBI): domain Eukaryota; kingdom Metazoa; phylum Chordata; class Lepidosauria; order Squamata; family Viperidae; genus Crotalus; species Crotalus tigris. The sequence continues at coordinate 956,655 of NW_024097149.1, read as the reverse complement.
AAAGTTGTGTCCATTAAAGCCTCCCAATGGTGCGCATCAAAGCAAACTGGGGTTCCTGACAAGCACACCTTCCCCCAGCATCCAGCTAAATCATCCCACACTAGATGTTCTTTATGAGGAGGGGTGGGGCTGCTTCCTTGCAAGCAACCTTGCTGACATCCTCTGTGCCTCCCTCTGCTCTGCTCTCTGTGCCTGCAGATCAGGTGAGAGAGGTAGCGGTTCCTCATCAGAGGTGACCTGTCCCATGTCATCCCCACTGGCCCTCTGCAGCTGATCCTCTCCTGCATGTGGCTCCCCATCCAGTCAGCCGTCCTTCCCAATGCTGGATGGGCCTGGATCTGCATTGTTTTCAGCCCTGAACTCTCCAGGTGCCATCTCCATCGCATGATCCCGGTTCCAACTACTACTATTACTACTCCAAACTAGGGTCTGATGAGCCATCACACTAAACATCCATGTGATTTGCTTAACAACAGCAACAAAAAAGATGATAAAACTGAGTGTGACTCACTTACTGACCATGTCACTTAGTGATGGAAGTTCTGGTCCAAATGGTGGTCATTAAGTTGGGACTGCCTGTAAAACTCTTTGGTTTTTCGTGTGATGCCATCATCCAGATAGGTTATGAACCTACTGTTGAAAGAAAAATCTTCATCAGGGTCCAGTCCAAGCTGGGAATAATCAAAATGGAGACTGCTTTAGAAAGAAGGTTGTAGTTTATTGAAGAGGAGAGCCAGACAGAAAGATGGCTCTGGGAAAGCTGACCACCTGTAGTAGTGAGTGGGTTTTTATACCTTCTTGGGCTTTTGTTTGGAGTTGTTCGTGTGGCATGAACTTTAACCTGTGTCTGAGTGTGCCTTTCTGGTATTTTGATGGTGGTGGGTTAATCCTATTATGTTCCAAAGGTCATATCCTGCTTCCCTGGGGCTGTGGCTGATGACTGTTGGATTTTTTTGGTGTGAGGGATTGTTGATTCTAGTGGTCTTTCTTTCTAATCCAAGCTTCCTGGCTCAATCTTTCTGACAAGATTATCACATCTGCATTTCTGCAGACCTGGTTTCTGTTTGGGGCAGAGAGACTTAGGTGGGGGGGGGGGTTTGGTTCTGCCTTTAAAATCCTTTGGGGAAATATATTCTGCCTTTTTAATATTTCTTTCTCTGGATTCTTCCCACACTACTTTAGTGAAACTTAGGCAGCATACTAATGACTTTGAGTTCCAAAGTGACCAATCAAACCTGACTAAAACATTTCTTTATGCCATGTTGCTTATCGCTATCGTGTTGGATTGTACCTTCAGTGCTATAACTGTCCCCAAATTCAGAAAGGCCTTATCTTTGGCCAGGTTTAACACCCTCCCAACAACAATTATTGAGCAGAGACAATGCCCCTGAAGCAGAGCAACACTTGAAATGCTAGATTACATTTCACTCCTTTGCTTATTCTATATTGAAGCACTCCAATTGATCTGATCCTTGTATCTCTCGTGGTTATTTTCAGACCAATTTGATTCTGCTTGGCTGAATATTGCTGAGTACTTCTATTATTTGTACATTACACCATATTTGTTTTCTTCTAATAGTGCTTAGACATGTCCCACCCAGTTCTATTTTAGCTGTAGTTGCTTATTTAATTGATTACCTATAGCTATGCATTAAACTTGCATACACTTTTATTGGCTATTGATTCTCATTTTATTTTACTGTTCTTATTAAGAGCTAACTTTAATCAAGGAAATAACTACTTATTGCAATTAAAAAAAACTGTTTAGCTTTTAAGTCCTAATCACTCTTTTATATATTACTTCAATCTATATCACAAATTATACTCCCTTTAGGCAAAATATTAGCATTAATTAATGTTGATTATTATTAATAAATGATAATAATGAAAACTATTCATAGCTTTAGTGATATAATTATTTTATATTTCCTGTTAGCTACTTTTATTAGTCATCCCTCTAAAAGTTTTACCTAAACTTTTCAAATTCTCACTATATTCACTCTCATATTTAAAATCTTAAGTGTATTATTTTGGTTGTATTGCTATCATGATTTTTATAGTTTAAATTAATGATTTAAAAACTAACCACTTTTTTTAATAGTATTAGGTTATACTATTGTTTCAACAGATTGCTGTAATCCTACTTTTTTAAAGCTTTGTCTTGCTGCTCACATGAGAGATCAGCAAAAAATATGAAGAGACTTGAGTTTACTTGAAAGTATCAAATAGTTTCAATACTGAACTGCAAAACAAAACAATAGGTAATTGAACTGCTCCTACTTGTCAGTTGCAAATATTTTATTTTATTTACCAGTTGCAAATAAAATATTTAAGATGCATAAAAATGTAAAAGATGTTTTACATATCATTTTATATATGTAGGAATTAGTGCAATAAAGCATTATTATATTTAGAGGTAAATCCACTTATGCAGCAAACAAAACTGTCCATACTGGTAGAGCATATTAGAGGTGGAAGCATATTAAAGGAGTTATAGGAACACATTTATTGCATTCTCACTGTACCCAGTTGCAATTTAAGTGCTGGCCCTTAATAGAACTCTACTTTATATCACTGGAAAAATGAGGCAACACCATCGGAAGAAGCGATAATTAAGAAAATTCTGGACTGTGCAGAAACGGATAGACTCACACTGAGAATCAAAGAAAAAGAAGATACAGAATACTTTCAAACATGGAACCTATTTTATCAATGGCTGGAAAAATGAGATAGAGAGCAAGAACTTAACTTTTATCACTAAGCAAAAATCAATCCGGACAACACGTTGTTCAGTAAGCATTAATGAATTGCAGTGATAGAAAATTGATAAAATACTTTAAAAAAATAGAACTCTATTGTTGGCTTTTAAAATCTTTTCTGTTCTCACATTGGCCTCCTGCTTTTTATCTTTGCAGTGCAAGAGATTGGCCTATATCGGTGTGTGGGAAGTCAGCCCCCCCCCAGAGAAAGAAATATTAAAAAGGCAGAATATTATATTTCCCCAAAGGATCTTAAAGGCAGAAAAGTAGGCCCAGTTTTTCTTAATAGCCCCAAGCAGAAACTAGGCAGAGGCCAGGTCTGTAGAAATGCAGATTTGATAATCCTATTCAGAAAAGTTGGGGGCAGGAAGGCTGGATTAGAAAAACAAAGAGTACAGGGATCATGACCTTTAGGACATAATAGGATTAACCCACCATCAGAATACCTAAAGGACACACTGAACCTCAGGTCAAAGTTCATGTCACAGGAACAGGAACTCCAAACACAAAAGCCCAAGAAGGTATAAAAACCCACCACTCCCAGCAACAGCTGGTCAGCTTTCCCAGAGCCACATTTCTGTCTGGCTCTGCTCTTCAATAAATACAGCCTTCTTTCTAAAGCAGTCTCCATTTTGTTTATTCCCTGCTTGGACTGGACTGGATTTTTCTTTCAACATATATAATATAGATACATATATGAATTCCCATCAGACTAATAAGTGAAGCAATAGCAATAGCACTTAGACTTATATACCACTTCACAGTGCTTTCCAGCCCTCTCTAAGTGGTTAATAGAGTCACCATATTGGCCCCAACATCTGGATCTCATTTTACCGACCTCGGAAAGATGGAAGGCTGAATCAACCTTGAGCCCATGAGAATCGATTGGCTGAACTGCTTGGCAGTCAGCAGAATTAGCCTGCAGAACTGCATTCACCACTGTGCCATCACGGCAAAATCCATAGTTTTGCATGCAGAAATTCTTGACTTCAGCTCCTCATTTCTCCAGGAAAGGTTGAGAAAGATTCTAATCTGAACCATAGCAATTATAGACTATACTCAGTTGAATCAGGAATGTCTTGGCACACTCACATTTTGATTTTTTAAATCAGACTAAAACAATATCCAACAAAATGAGTTTCAATGTGGAGAAAAGCAAAGTTTTACATTTAGGCAAGACAAATCAAAAATCTTTTTTGCAGTGTGTACAAAAAGTATGTTTTCCAGGGAATATGGCTTGGATTTTTTTTTTTTTGGCTCTTTTACTGAAGCAAATGGAATTTCAAATGATGGCATGAAGTTTTATCTAACACAAGCCTACAGATTTTCTATATAGGAGGAATGCATGATGCAACTACAAAACATTTGCAAAGAGCAGCTGGATTTTTGAAGCTTGCATCTGTATTGTGTCTTGGTTTATTTCTAACACACCAATTTTCATTATATATAATTTTCATTGACTCAGAATGGGTGAATGAAGGCTTAATGATAGTCAGTGGAACAGAACAATCTCTCTATTAAATACAGACAAGGAGAAAAAGAGTGGGGAAAGAAAGAGGAAGAACCATCATCTGTAAAGAGAAAATAAAAAAGAAGGCCTTGATCAATTTGTTCTTCAAATACCCTTTTAACACTAATTTGGAGATTCTAAGGAATTGAAGGGAAAACTATTGTGGTTCTGATTGGGAGCTCCTCGTATGTTCCAAATGATGTATGAAATTCCTAGGTAAATCGTTATTATAAATGACAAAAAGAATTTGGATTATCATGAAACAGTGCCTTACCTGGATCTTGCAGCAGTGATCCAAACCCTCTTCACCATGTCTATAGATTACTGCAATGCCCTAGATAAGAGGCTGCCTCTGAAATCTACATGGAAACTACAATTGGTACTGGATGTGGTGATCCAGATGTTGGCAGATGTTGCCCACCTGGAGCAGTTATTCCTGGTTCTGCATGGATTATTGGTGAGCTCCCAAGCCAATTCAAAGAGCAAACCTATAAAGGATCTACATGGCTTGGCATCACGTTATCTTCAGGTCTACCTCCTTTATCCAGAACTGACCTATCTGAATAGACATCATAGGAGAAGCTTCTGGTATTCCAATATTTTTTGTAAAAATAAGCAATGTTAAGCCTGGGGGTATCATTTTTTATTTGCAGCATCAATTTATTGTCTTTATTGTGCTTATAAGCCACCCAGTTAAAGCCTCAAAGTAAAGTCCAAACAAATAAATATACAAGTCACTAGGACAAGATAGGGTTCAAATACCTGCTGGAATAATACAGTTTTAACTTGCTTCCTAAACATCAGAAATGTGCATCCTCACTTCTGGGAGTAAGATCTTCCAAAAAGTAGGGACATTAGTAGAATAACAGAATTGGAAGGGACCTTGGAAGTCTTTTAGTCCAACCCCTGCTCAGGCAGGAGACTCTACAGCATTTCAGGCAAATGATTGTCCAATCTCTTCTTAAAAATCTGCAGTGATGGAGCACCCACAACCTCTGAAGGCAAAATCATAAAATAGCATCCCTAGATACATGAGAGTAGCTCCACAGTAACTACTATCCAGAAAGCAATCAGAACTGAACTTTTCCCGAGGATCTTTGATAGCTAAATAATGTGTGGTTTATTGATTGTGAATTGTTCTGGAATGGGTATAACAGCAATAGCAATAGCAATTTCCAGGGGTCTTTAAACTTGGCATGCTGGCTGAGGAATTTTGGGAGTTCAAGTCCACAAGTCATGAAAGGGCCAACTTTGAAGACCCCTGAGTTAGACTTATCTACTGCATCATAGTGCTTTACAATCCTCTCCAAGCGGTTTATAGAGTCAGCATATTACCTCCAGCAATCTAGTTCTTATTTTATCAGCCTCAGAAGAATAGAAGGCTGAGTCAACCTTGAGCTGGTCGGAATCGAACTCCTGGAAGTGTGCAGAGTTAGCCTTGTATTGCATCTTACTCTAACAATGTTATAATGCAGGGGTCTTCAAACGTGGCAACTTTAAGACTTGTGGACTTCAACTCCCAGAATTCCTCAGCTAGACACTGAGGCTGGCTGAGGAATTCTGGGAGTTGAAGTCCACAAGTCTTAAGTTGCCATGTTTGAAGACCTCTGTTATAATGTCTGCAATATAACCGTGAATATTTCATTGCTGCTGTTTGCCATGAAGATGCTAATGTTTATAATGCTGTGGATCCTTTTTGTTTGTTTTATACCGTGAACTATTTTAAACTTCTGTAAGCTGTTATGGATCAAAATAAAATTGGTAGCATTCCTGGCCAAATGCTTTCCCCAAATCTCTTGTCTGAATGGACAGAAGAAAAGTCTGAAAAGATTTGACCTGGATAAGAAAAGGAGAAAGGCAATGAAGAGAGAGCAAAGTTTTGCAGGACTGAAGTGCAAAGCAAGAACGGTTGAATCACTTTGGAATTATCCCAATTTGAAAATAGCAATTTTTTTTAATTAACGGGCTTATAGAGATATCTGTGCTTTGCACCAGCTTATTGCTAATCAAGTTTTTAACCATTAGAGATATTGCCAGAGGAACATCTTTTGATGTTGCAATTTGTTCCAGATCCATTAGCAGCATTCAAAACTCATGAATTACTATTAACACTGAAATGTGTTTTGAAAGGTTTTAAATCTGCAGATTTTTTTTTTATATACAGTCAAAGAGTATTGTTATAGTGGATAATAATTATGTGCAGGAACTGTGGAATAAAGAGTTGGAAGGATCTGTATTAACAAATCACTGGCTAAGGGTCTTTAAAAATAATAATTGTTTTGTACTTAAAATGACACTTCAAGAAAAGATGTTTCTGTTACTTACTGGATACCTTAGAGAATGTTTAGAAAGAGATCATTGTAAAGTTCATTACAATGTGCCAGAAGTGTCAGGTGATGGAGATGACAGTTATTCATAAAGGTTTTTGTTATTATTGTTTAATTTTAGTTTAAATACTAATGATTATATGGGAACAGTTAAATTGGTTTAAGGATGTGGATCTGATTCTGATTTATACTGATTTGGAATTTATCAATATATTAAGAATTAAGTGGAGAAGAGGAACTCCTTATCTTGAGTTAGCAGGCATTTTCCCCCCTGCTGGAATTCAAACTTTTGGTGTTACCTACGAAGGAGGATTAAAACAGCCCAACCTTCCCTTTAACTGGGGAGTTAGTTTTATAAAAAAAGACCTGAAAGCAAGCATGTGCATTAGTGTGTCAAGAAAGGAATCTAGCCAGGAAGACTGGTTTGAAGCCAACTGGGTGACTTTGAACCAGTCACCAGGAGACTGTGAGTTCTAGTCCCTCCTTTAGGCATGAAAGGCAGCTGGATAACTTTAGGCCAATCACCAGGAGACTGTGTGTTCTAGTCCCACTTTAGGCATGAAAGCCAACTGGGTAACCTTGGGCCAATCACCAGGAGATTAGGAGTTCTAGTCCCATCAGACATGAAAACTGGCTGGGTGACTTTGGGCCAGTCACTCTTTTTCAGCCCAAGCCACCTCACAGGGGAAGAAAAATAGGAGAAAGCAACAATATTAGGTATGTTCTCCACCTTGAGTTATGGATAAAAAATAATAAAGGTGGTTATAAATAAATAAAAGACATAGATGTGAGAAACAGGAATCTCCAATGCAAAGGCAAGCATCTCAGCAGTGCAGTAGCATTCAGACAGCAAGGAAAAAAAATCCTTCAGTTCTTTGAACTGTAAGACTGGCTGACAGATGTAGAAGGAAAAGAGCCTGAACAGAGTCTGCAAATCAAACCAGTGCCACTGTGCAAAACAGAGCAGAGCTCCAGAAGCAGAGGACTGTGAGTGGTAGAGAGGGAGCGAAAAGCCCACTTGCAAATATATAAAGGAGTGAAAAGGATTTTCATGTGCAAATAGACAGACTGGCTACAAGAGCGAAAGACCCGAGAGAAAAGAAAGGTGAAAAGAGCTAAGAAATAGTTAAGATAAGAAAACACCGTGCTACAAACAAACATAGGAATAGGAATGTAGAAATCGAACATAGAGATAGAAATTATAGATTGAATAAGAATAGCAATAGTCATACAAGACAGAAAAAAGAGATTGGAAAATAGAAACAAACATAGAATGAGCATTAAGTTTAGAAGCAAAGAATAGGAATTTAATTTTGTACAGTGTGGGAAGTCAGCCCCACCCAGAGAAAGAAATATTTTGGGAATATTAAAAAGGCAGAATATATTTCTCCAAAGGAATAATGGAGAAAATATTTTAAAAAGGCAGAAACGTCTCTCCCCCCCCCACTAGAAACTCAGCAGAAACCAGGTCTGTAGAAATGCAGATGTGATAATCCTTTCAGAAAGGTTGGAGCCAGGAAGCTAGAAGCTGATGAGATTAGAAAGACAAAGACCCCTAAAATCTACATACCCCACCCAAACTCTAAAAGACATGACCTTTGGGACCTAATAGGATTAACTCACCAATACCAAAAAGGATACACTCAAAAGCTCAGGTCAAAGTTCATGCCACAGGAGCAGGAAACAACTTCAAAAGCCCAAAAGGTATAAAAACCCACCACTCCCAGCTACATGTGGTCAGCTTTCCCAAAGCCACACTTCTGTCTGGCTCTGCTCTTCAATAAACTACAACTTTCTTTCTAAAGCAGTCTCCATTTTGTTTATTCCCAACTTGGACTGGACCCTGATGAAGATTTTTCATTCAACAACATTAAAACAAATTTTGCATAGGGGAAAAACAAATACCGTCTTTGGAAAAACCACAAACTAAGGATTTATTACACCTGGGAAATAGCAAAAGAAATTACTCTTTTATGATGGAGAGACAGTGCTGTCACTGGACTGATTAAGTATTCATTCTCTGCTTATGTACTTCCTCTCTTTTGATGGAAGGAAAAGATTTATCGGTGTTACTCCATGTGGGGAAAATTCAGTGCTTTGGTTAAAGCTTCTGAATTTTTAAGAAAGGCATTTTTGCTAACTTTTTTTCTTTTCTTGTCCCTTTCACATTGTTATTTCTGTATTTGTATATATATAAACAAGGACACAAATGCATATACATGCATATATACTAACTAAAACCCTCGACTTAACAATTCATTTAGTGACTGTTCAAAGTTACAACATCACTGAAGAAAGTGATATGACCATTTTTCACACTTACTATCATTGTAGCATCCCCGTGGGCATGTGATTAAAATTTGGATGCTTGGCAACTGGTTCATATTTATAATGGTTGCAGTGTTCTGGGATCATGTGATCCCCTTTTGCAACCTTCTGATAAGCAAAGTCAATGGGAAAGCTAGATTCATTTAACAACTATGTTACTAAACAACTGTAGGGATTCACTTAATCACTATGGCAAGAAAAATCATAAAATGGGGCAAAATTCATTTAACACTTAGCAACAGAAATTTTGGGGTCAATTGTGGTTGTAAGTCGAGGACTAACCTGTATTGTATTAGCCCTAATCAAACTAATCTACATGGTTTTTATTTGATCTAGCATTGGGTGAACTCAGCCAGTAGTTCCATCATTCTGGAAAAAATCTTCTAAATGAATAGCAAATGGAATGATCAGTCAGAAATGCTCCAACATTTCCTTAGACAAGTGTGATAATGAGCAGGCAACTTTTCAGATTTAGCTGATTTGACCAGCAACTCTAACCAACATGATCAACAAGAAACAAAACTGTAATTAAACAACATTTGGAAGGTCATTTCTATCCTAGATTATTTTATCATAGAACTCAGTTGGGGAACACCCACTGTTTTCAAATGGAGATACAGTAATGAACAGGCTGGGTTCCATGCCAAACTGCAGTGAGTCATAGTTTGATTCTATCCCAGTGGAACAGATGTGTGCATGACAGTGAGTTGGGTACATGGCAAATCTTCCCCAGAGAACTAGCCATTGGTTTGAGTTGTCTGTCTTAAAGACTCCAGCAAAGGTGAACTTGGAAACTCAGGATCCTTCAATGAGAAACCTTATTAATATGTAATACGGGAGTTGGGGTTCTACTGATCCTAGTAACGATTGTGCCCTTATGCAAATATAAGTCTCTTTGTTTTAATTATCAGTAGTAAAGTACTTAATTGCTTCCAGCCTTGTTGTGCTTTTTTAATCTAAGGGAATAAGAAAAAGAGTTGATGCAGATTTCTGACAGGAAAAGATAATAATTCATCCACAAGAATAATCTTTAATATAAAATAGGTAGGAAAGATAGGAAAACAATTTTCCTTCCAATATTTTGAATGCCAGTGAAAACTCTGTTCATCAGATACTTGCCTGTAGACCACCAGTTTTCATCTCTCTCTCTCTCTCTCTCTCTCTCTCTCTCTCTCTCTCTCTGTCTCTCTCTCTCTCTCTCTCTGTGTGTGTGTATGTATGTAGGTCTCCAGAGAGAGACAAAACCATGGGACTTTTGGCAGAATCAAACTGGTTCACTGTACAAATTGTTTTCACAAGTCATAACTGCCATTGAATGGGTAATAATTTCCAAGAATATATTCAAGTTGCTTGAGTTTGGTGAAATTCTTGAGTCTTGCAGGAGAACCTCAGTGTGTGGTAGGTGATAGAGATCTTATAAAGTACAAAAAAGATGTTGAGACCTTGGAAAAAGTTCAGAGAAGAGCAACTAAGATGATCCAAGGCCTGGAGACTAAAACATATGAAGAACAACTGCAGGACTTGGGTTTGGCTAGTCTAAAGAAAAGAAGAAGTAGGAGTGACATAATAGCCGTATTTCAGTATTTGAGAGGCTGCCACAAAGAAGAGGGTCAAATTATTCTCCAAAACACGGTAAGGCAAGACAAGAAACAATGGATGGGAACTAATCAAGGAGAGAAACAACCTGGAATTAAGGAGAAACTTCCTAACAGTGAGGACAATTAACCAGTGGAACAGCTTGCCTTCAAAAATCATGGGTGTTCCCCCACTGGAGGTTTTTAAGAAGAGACTGGACAGTCACTTGTCTGAGATGGTATAGGTGTGTGAAAGAAATCTGAAAAATAACTAGGAAAATTGAATGACCAGTCAGAACAGCTCCTCCATTTCCTTTAGAAATGAGATGCTTTAGAATATCCCAACTATTTGTTTATTTGTGGGTTTATTTTGCTAAATTAACTTTTTGAAGGAATTTTGACAGACACTAGGACAGGTCTCTGAACACACTCGTCAATGGAAAATCCTGGGCTGAGTTTACATTGCAATCTAGTTACTTGTTAAGCTATTTAACCCATTTTCTGGGTGTCCATAATACACTGAACCCTTACCTAACCAAATGGGTTAGGTTTGCACCACACCTTAAGCCTTTCATTAAACAACTTTTTTTTTTAAAAAAAAAATAATAATCCCACTGTGATTAAAACTGATCTTAATTTGTTTTGCCAGTAGAAGAGAATATTTGTAGCTCAGGGTTGAAACGGGAGGTCTTTGGTGCTCTTTGAGCTTGGTGGTTTTCTTGCAGACATTTCATTACCCTACCAGGTAACATCATCAGTGATAGCGAGTGTTAGATTTGCTCCCTATTTATATACTGCGGCTTGCCCTGTCAGTGTTGGTGGGAGTGTGGTGTTAATTTGTTTTGCCCATACAGACCCCTGGGTTTGAAATGAGTGAATACAGCCATGAAGTACATTGAAGTGAATAGCACTTTATTTCCCCCAAGGGAAAGCCACAGACGATGAGGATGACGGCAATGGAATCCAAATTACGTAGATAGGACACACATTTTCCATAATTGTGGGTTTTTTCATTCTGATTTCCTCTTCTCTGACTCCCAACAGCAAGGGAGACTGATACAACCTGTCAGAAATCTGAGTACTTCTCTTTCATTTTGTGTGTGTATATGTGTGTTAAAAATGGAGGCCAAGAACCACGTGAAATGAGCTTGAGGGCAGAATATGGTCCTAGGTCTGCAAGCTGCCCACCTGTGAACTATAACCTGCTGCATTTAGCAGCTGTACCCCGAGACATAAGAAAATAAGATCCCTGTCCCTAGACATTAACTGCTATCCATTCCTGGTCTTTCTGGGAAGGGCATATTGCTAAGGGCTCGTATACCATTAATGGAGGGAAATTCAAGATAAGTATAGGCTCTCCTGAAATCCACACCATCTCTGCATCTTCCTTCTTGCATTTTTCATCGCTTAAGTGCCCCTCCTGAAGGGCAGTGAAGCCATGAAAAATGCAAGAAGGAAGAATTGCAACAGGTTGTGCGCTGTAGATCAGAGGCAAAACTCAGAAATGGTAAATCCTGCCATTTCACTTTCTCTCCCAGGCAAACTTTTTAAATCTCTCTCTTTCTCCTACTTTCTCATTTACAGTATCTGCAAGTTTTGATACATGTGCATATAAATAAAAAATTAACTCAGCTGCACTGGCTGTGTTTAATAGGCATTGGCAAGATAGGGAAAGTCCTTTGGGGATTAAAAATGAAGAGCCAGTGCTTTTTTTGTAAAAAAAAAAAAAAAAGGTGCCGGAACTCACACACATCATACAACCTGCCTTGCCTACCCTACAAGGTTCCATTAAAAAAAGGTGTTGGAACTCCGTTCTGGGCAAAAGCCCTGTGAAAAGCTATCTAGAAAGAAAAAGAGGAAGGAAGGAAGGAAGGAAGGAAGGAAGGAAGGAAGGAAGGAAGGAAGGGAGGGAGGGAGGGAGGAAAAAAGAGATGGCAATTTAACATTCTCCACATGATTAATAGCACAAGGCAAAGAAGGATTGAGACTAGATGTTTAAGCATTAACTGTCAAGCACCTCCCACGATAAATAAATTTATGAACATTAGTTTGTGTCAAAAAAAGAATATACTGTATGTATATACACATGTACCCACCCACACGAGAAATCAAGGAGAAATCACCATCATAAATCATACAGATCTATGACTTAACAAAAGCTTATGCCTCTGAATATAATCTGTTAGCCTAAAAAGCTGCTACCAGACTCTGGAGCTGTGGAACATAAGAGGATCTCTCTCTTAGAGTTCACTCAACATGCTAAACAAAACAATAATAATTTAACAACCTATTGAATTTATGCATCCCAATGACTCTGGGTGACTTTTAAATCACTAAAAACATTGCAAAACAAGTAAATTATAATCAACCAAACACAATGACTATGTTTAGGCACATGCACAGAGAGAGAGAGAGAAACCAAACTAAGTTCTCACAGAGCTTCATATTTAATAGATTCTGCTGCCTTTCTGTGTAATGGTTAAAAATGAAGGCCAGGTTCAAGCTAAAAAGGGTATCTGATGGCCACTTTCACACAATATGGCAGTGGTGGAGGAGAAAATTGAACATATATACTTTTCTACTGTGAGGGAATGTAGGGATCTGGCCTTGGGAATTAGGAAAGAATGAAAAAAAAACTATAAAGGAGCTATAGTCAGAAAAGATTACACAGTCCTGAGAAAGAGGAAGGTGTGAGAAAGAAATTCAAAATAAACCTACCTTGATTTTATTTTCTATACCCAAAGAAACTTTGAGAGGTTTTTAAGAGTTTGTTATTCTACTCAAAAATAACAATAATTTAACAAGTTTAGTTTTTACTGGTTTATTTTTATGATTGTTCTATTTATTGGTTTTGTAGTTGCTGCAAGCTGCCCAGAGTTGCTTAAGATGGAAGTCCATATAAATCTTTTAGGTAAATAATAAAAAAAAGGGAAATATTCCCAGAAACCCTTCTGCTTCCATTTCTTGACCTCACTTAACTCAGAGGGCTCACTTTAGTGTCTTTCAGACATAAAAAAATTTAAACCATTTCTTTTTTAAATACTTCATATAGTGTGCTGAGTGTGACTTAATATAATGGCTGAATTTATACAACATGCTACACAGGTGTCAAACTCGCCACATTATGCATGACGTGTTGCAACGTATCATGACTTTTTTCACATTGCCAGAGCTGGGGTGGGTGCGGCCTCTGCATGATGTAACCCACCTGTGGGCCGGCAGTTTGACACCCCTGGTCTAGTTGATATGATCCAGTTTAGTGTACTGGTTAAGGCACCAAACTAGAAAGCAGGAGACTGTGAGTTCTAGTCCCATCTTAGACACAAAGCCAGCTGGGTGACTTTGGATCAGTCCTTCTCTCAGCTGAAGAAAGGAGCCAATAGCAAACATGAAGAAAATTGCAGGGATTTGTCCAGGCAGTCACCAGGAGTCACACTGACTTGAAAAGTTTGTGTGACTCAAGTCAGGTAAACTAGAATAGATGAATTATGTAGAACTGTTAATTTTTTCAAGAGATGGGGGCAAGCTTGGAGACCCAAGCTAACCAACAATGAAACAAGAGTCCATATATATATATATATATTGCATGAAACACATATTATTACAGAAACAATGTGTTAGCAAAGTTCTTTGTATAGCTTCCTTGTACTCACAATGGAACTTTGGTAAGGAAAAGATAGGTGTTGCGTCCTTGGCGGGAAAACAGACACGAGAAGCAGCTGGAGTTCTCAGGTTCTTTTATTCAGCGTTCAGCTTACAGGAAGATGGCTTCAGCTCAGCCCAAACGCCTCACAGCCTCTTATATAGGCAACTCCCGGGTAAATGGGTTACTTTTCCCGCGCCAGCACCCGCGCATGCGCACGGCGCTGGCGACAGCCTGTCTGGTCCCGGGCAGCTTTGCACCTGCCCGGGACTGCCTGCAAACGCCCGAGCCGTTTGCAAGGCTCGGGACATAACACCCCTTTCCCCCGGGCTAAAACTACTATCAACATACAACATTTATTTTACACGACAATTTGCTCCCCAGTGTTCCCACTGTTTACTGGCTTCTGTCTTGCCAACAATGTTATGTAATCTTCTAGGTACTTAGGAGATTTCTTTGCTCTCTGTGACCTTCTTAGCTCTGGGTTACTGGCATAAGTCCCCTGACTGGAGGGAGGCATGAGCCTGTTCTCTCTACTGTGCCCTGGTGTCTTCCAAGGACTGTGCCCCGATGCCTGGCCTGCTTGCTTGCCCACCGGGCTCGTCAGGCCAGGGCTTCTGTTGCTTTGTGACCTGGTTGTCCTACCTAGCTGTAGACCCTCAGGCCCCTTGAAGTGATAGCCACTGCTGGGCGTCTCTGTAGAACCCCCTAGGTCAGTCCAAGACCTGTCAGGAGGCTGTCTATTCCCTGAACCCCATTCTGTGTTTGGGCTCGTGTGGGTTTCTGTACTCTCCCAAAACTCAGGTGTCCCCTGATTTGTGCTAGGGATGTTGTAGTCGGGACTTGGTTCCTCGACTAGCTCTGTGTATGTTTGACCCCCTGTAGGATTTGGGGTAAGGTCAGGCCAACCTTGGGCATTGTGTGCCAGCTCTCTTGCGGGGAATGATTTGTTGGGATGCCCCCGGGTATCCTCCGTTGCTGGAGTGCTGTGTGCTGTGTGTGGAAAGTGAGTATGCCCCCGGGGTAACTCCCTGGCTGGAGTAGGCGTGAGTGCCTGTTGTGTGGGTAAGCTCCAAGACTTCCTTTTCGGAGCAATTGCAGAACCTTGGGACGAGCCGTTTGTGGCTCCCTCAGTGGCGATGGGCAGTAGCTCTTGCCCTTCCCTTTGCTCCAAAGGGTCCCCCTCCCCCCCTGGAAAAGACCCAGGAGTTTCAGCAGAAAAGTCCCGCCTAGAGCGGAGTTGGTCGATGTGCCGACGCAGGACACGACCGTTGTCCAGGGCAACCTCGTAGGAGAGAGGACCTGTGATCCTGGACACAGAAGCGGGGACCCATGTATGACCAGGCCCGTAATTGCGAGCCCAAACCGGGGCACCCACAAGTAGTTGTCTAGGTGCCCTAGGATGTGAGGTAGATGAAGGCAGTCTGTCCGGATGCAACCGGTCAAGTCTCGTAGTAAGTTGGCGCCCCCAACGAAGTTCAGCTGGACTTCTCCCTGTAGAAGTGGACGGTGTGGTGCGATAAGAAAGGAGAAAGTCAGCCAACCTGTGATGCCAGTCCCCGTAGGTGAGTCTCTTCAAGGCGTCCTTTGCGATGCGCACCATGCGTTCAGCCATACCGTTGGTGGATGGGTGAAAAGGCGCAGATGTGGCATGACGAATCAGGTTTGCCTGTAAGAAAGCTTGGAATTCGGAGGAGGTGAATTGAGGGCCGTTGTCAGACACAATGACATCTGGCAGCCCGTGTGCAGCAAAAATCCCCCTCAGTACCTGAATAGTCTTTGCAGTGGTGGTGGACGAGACAGGCACAACCTCAAGCCATTTTGAATGGCTGTCAACAAGGACCAAGAAGAACTGGCCCTGAAAGGGCCCAGCGTAGTCAATGTGCACCCTAGACCATGGGGACTGTGTTTCCTCCCATTTATGCACAGGAGCTTGGGGCATCTCTGGGCGAGATCGTTGGCACATGTGGCATGCGTGTACCTTAGCCTCAATATCTTTATCTAAAGCAGGCCACCACAAGTGGCTGCGTGCAAGAGCCTTCATACGAACAATGCCAGGATGACCCTCGTGGAGGGATTCTAAGACCCTAGCCCTCATTGAGGTGGGAATGACAACTCTGTTTCCCCAAAGCAAACAACCCTGAGAAAGGGACAATTCGTTCCTTTTGGACCAGAAACTCTGAAACTCAGGACTAGGGCAGTGCTCAGGCCACCCGGACAGGACCCAGGAGCGGACACGTGAAAGTGTGTGATCTGTACCTGTTTCAGCGGTAACATCCCTGGCACTAAGAGGGAGCTCGGGCAAGGCTTGGATTGATAGAATGTTGACAGCTGGCGCGGGGTCAGCTTCTACTACTGGCAGAGGCAGCCTACTGAGGCCATCAGCATGGCCCATTTCTTTCCCAGGCTTGTGGAGTAAGGAAAAATCATATGCAGACAAAAAAATAGACCACCTAAGCATTCTAGGGGAAATGATGTGGGGAGTCTGCTTACGTGTGGTAAACAGTCCCAGCAGAGGCTTATGGTCAGTGAAGACCGTGAAATGCCTGCCATATAGAAAATCGTGGAATTTTTTAATTCCAGCAACAACAGCCAGAGCCTCCCTGTCTATCTGAGCGTAGTTGCGCTCGGCAGAAGACAGTGTTCTGGAGTAGTATGCAATAGGAACCTGAGTTCCATCAGACCTGAGGTGACTCAGGACAGCTCCAACCCCGTAGGGGGATGCATCACAAGCGATGCACACAGGAAGAGACTCGTTGAAATGTGCAAGAACACTGTTAGAAGTGAGCAAGGCCTTGACTTCTTTAAAGCAAGCCTCATGTGCTTGTGACCACAGCCACACAGCTTGTTTGTCTAGTAGCCTGTGAAGAGGCTCAGCTACACTAGCTTTATGTGGAAGAAAAGAATTGTAGAAATTCAGGAGGCCTAAAAGGCCTGAAGTTCGGCCTTAGACTTTGGCCTGGGTGCTTCTAAAATAGCAGTTAGTTTGGATTCAGCAGGATGAATCCCAGCAGCATCAATTTTGAATCCCAGAAATTCAGTAGAAGGCACCCCAATCTTGCATTTGTCTTTTCTGAGCTTGAGGCCTGATTTCCTGAATCTTAACAGGACAGCCCTAAGCCTTTCAGCTAGAATGTGTGTGGAGTCTCCTGCAATCAAGACATCGTCAAAGTAGGGGCAGACCCCTGGTATACCTCGTAGTGTGTTTTCCATTACGCTTTGGAAAATCCCAGGAGCGACATTCACTCCAAACTGCAGCCTTTTTACCTTAAAGGCTCCCCTGTGGGTCACAATAGTCTGAGCTATGGCAGCATCATTATCAACAGGCAGCTGTTGATATGCTTGAGCTAGGTCAAGCTTGCAAAAACACGCCCCCCCTTGAGAGAGGCCAGGATGTGACTGACCACAGGAACAGGATAGGCATGTTGCTGCAATGCCTTATTGAGTGTGCATTTGTAATCAGCACAAATGCGAATGTCCCCATTTGCCTTTAGAGGCGTGACAATGGGGGTCTCCCACGGGCTGGAATCAACAGGTTCTAGGATTCCCTGTTGGATTAGTTTGTCTAGTTCAGTGTCAATCTTACTTTTTAAAGCAAAAGGGACCCTTCTTGCTTTAATCCTAATGGGAGTGACAGTGGGGTCTAGCTTTAAGGACACAGGTGGTCCTTTGAATGTGCCCAGCTGGGGGCTGAAAACATCTGCAAATTCCTTGCAGACTTCCTGTAGGTCGAGTGTTTGTAAGCTGTTGAGTCCTGTGACGTGTATCCCCAGGGCCTCAAACCAATCGAGTCCTATGAGACTCGTTCTTTCACCCCCTACTACTAACAAGTCTAGTGGACCTTCAAAACTCTTGTATTGCACGTTAAGGGTGGCCTCCCCCTTAACACACACTCTTGAGTTCTGAAAATCAGTTAATACAATATCAGAAGGCCTTAACTTGGCCTTAGTCCCACTACTGGAACAAATCTTCCTAAATGTATGCAATGAAATGATGGAAAGGGCGGACCCTGTGTCTAGTTCCATAGATAATGGAACCCCTTGTAGCTTCACGTTGAGTGACAGCTTTTTCTTCATGGGCTTGTGTGTGCCTGTCCTACAAATGTTTCTACGCGAAGCGCAAAAACCTACCCTATTCTGGCTGGGGACTCTGGTACCCTTCAGGCGTTCTTCTTGAGGTTGTGCCTTTCGTCGGCCCAGACACACAGCTGCAATGTGCCCTTGTTTGCCGCATGCCCGGCAGGTAGCGGAGCGGAACTTGCAGTCGGTTCTCCTGTGGCGACCTCCACAGCCGATGCACTTGAGCGGAGCTGAAGAGCTTTCCTTCTGATTTTCTCCCTTCGCGGGGTGTAGACGGTCGACTTCTTCGTCCGGATCCTCCTCGGAGTTTCGTCGGACGTCTTCTTGGTGCACGGACGCACCCTCTGCACTGCTTCTGATCGGCCGCATGTTCTTGACGGCGCCGCCTGCTGCTTCTTCCGCGGTGGCTTCCCTTAAAGCGTCTTGGAAGGATAATTCTTCCTTAGCGAAAAGTCTCTGTTGTAGCTCTCGATGCCTCAACCCGCACACGAATCGGTCCCTCAGTCGTTCCTCGAGGTCCTTGAACTCGCAGGGCTTGGCGGCCTTCCGTAACGCGGCGATGTACTCCTTGGCTGACTCCCCGGACCGTTGATCCCTCTGCTCGAAGGTGTGGCGCCATGAGATAACGGACACCTTGGGGTGGAAGTGGTCCTTCAGCAGCTTCTTCAGGTCTGCGTAGCTTACAGACTCTACTGGAACAGGTGCTGCAAGGTTTTCTGCGATTTCGAAGGCGTCTTGGCCGCAAGCGCAAAGCAGGGTGGCAGCCTTCAAGCTATCTTCCCCACTCACTTGGTTTGCCTTGAAGTAGTTCTCCATTCTGGATACGTAGGACTCCCACCGCTCTGGATGTGAGACGTCGAATTCCGCAAGCCTTCCGATTTTCGCCATCTTCGGATCTTCAGGAGACGGGTCTATCAGCCAGCCTACCCCCGAATGCGCACTGGATTGGCGGGCAGCTGCTGAGTCAACACCGTTCCTCTTCCGCCGCTCAGGACTCCTTGGGTAAGCTTACACTTTTTCCTTTCCAGGTAGTGCAAGGCATCCCACCTTCGTCGCCAGTGTTGCGTCCTTGGCGGGAAAACAGACACGAGAAGCAGCTGGAGTTCTCAGGTTCTTTTATTCAGCGTTCAGCTTACAGGAAGATGGCTTCAGCTCAGCCCAAACGCCTCACAGCCTCTTATATAGGCAACTCCCGGGTAAATGGGTTACTTTTCCCGCGCCAGCACCCGCGCATGCGCACGGCGCTGGCGACAGCCTGTCTGGTCCCGGGCAGCTTTGCACCTGCCCGGGACTGCCTGCAAACGCCCGAGCCGTTTGCAAGGCTCGGGACATAACAATAGGTACTGTTTTGGGTAGTTGTGAAAAATTCCTCACTTAATTTCAGTTCTTATCATTAGCCAACATGGGCAATGGAGATTACAACACCCAGAATCCAACTCTTCTGGAAAAATAAGATAATTGATTGAGCGTATTAATTTCCCCAGCCACTTTATCCATGGATTTACAAACAACTTAACCTTACACAGTGTATTAAAGGAAACAAGCTGGAAGGATTTAATTTTACATTACCTTTTAGTTTCAGGGTAAGTCATAAAAAAGTGTAAATCAAACTTAAATTCATCCCATCTTCTGGCAGTATAAACATCTTCCTTATTTGGGATACAAAATCAAAACAGCTTGACATTTCAATGTGCTCCCCCCCCCCCGTAAAGCAATGTACTAGGATTTTTAGACACCTTTTATTGCTTTGCAAATGCCAGGCTCCATCTACCTCACTCCATTGGAAAAAGCATTGCTGCCTTTTAAGCGTTAGTTGAAGAAAGCTAGGTTCATTAGAGACCGTGATGGGCTATCATTGCTATATAATGAAAGGAGTCCTGTGGATTTTACTCCATTTGTTGTTTCCGACTATAGGTAGCAGTGTTCATCTCTGTTTCAAGGCCATTGAGCCAGTGCTGCCCAGAGACATTTTCACAGTCATGCGGCCAGCATGACATCACGGAATGCTGTTACCTTCCCATCAAAGTGGTACCTATTTATCTACTCACATTTGCATGCTTTCGAACTGGTAGGTTGGCAAGACCTGAGAAGAGGATGGGAACTCAGCCTGTTGCATGTGCTCAGGTCTTGAACCTGAAAAGCCCAGTATCTTAACCACTGAGCCACCGTGCTGCCCAATATAATACAATGAAACAAGCACCTTATTGTATGTCTTGCACAGGTGTTAAGCAATGCAGGTTAAAGAAAACCAAGGAGCTAGAAAATGAATCAGATTTACTTCTACTAATAATTCTTGGTTCCTTTCCTGCTATTCTACACATACTTAAGCCCGCCTGCAGTCTTCTGAGGTTGACAAAACCATAAATGCAGAATGGGGGAAAAAAAAATCTGCTCATACATTTATACAAATGTTTAAATATGGGCGTCCAATTTTCTAGCTTATCTACTGTATGTAGACCAGGGCTGGTATTTCTCTCTTTCTCTGAAGCTTCTTGGGATTGTGCTGTTGAAACTTGGCTGCAAGCCAACAAAAAACAGAAATGTATTCCTACCAACATTTTCATCCAGAAACTAAAGCAAATGCACCTGTTAACCCCAACATTTTTCAAAACAGAAAATTCCCCTGTCCCTGTCCATGGCCACCACACTATTGCCGCTTGGTTTTCTAGGCTTTTTCCGCAGGGGTGGGTGGGAACCAACTTGCTTGCTCCTACTTTATCATAATCAAGAAATGGTACTCCAAAACTAGGATTAGGATCATAGGCAGCAAGTAGTGATCTTGATTTATGGATTAATTTTACGGTAATATTTTGCTTGACTCTGCAATTTTCATTACCTACTGACAGAAGAGAGTATTTGTAGCTCACGGTTGAACTGGGGGGGAGGGGTTCTTGGTGCTCTCTGAGCTTGGTGGTTTTCTTGCACTGATCCTGTTATTTAGTTTGATAGTGAAGCATTTGCAAGAAAATCGCAAAGCTCAGAGAACTCCAAGGACCTCCTGATTTTCCTTAGGTTTTCCTTTTGTTATTTTATCATTACCCTGATAAATGAAATGTATCTCTCATCAATTCCACTGGTTAATAGAAACACAGTCAGAGATTTGGGGCCAGGAACAATTGAACAGCTGTGCTTATTTCCAAATAAGTCTCTATAGCAGAGGTGTCAAACTCGCAACGTCACGTGGCGTGTTGTGACGTATTGCAACTTTTTTGCCATTGCCGGCAAGGGGTGGGCGTGGTTTCACTATGATGCATCTGGCCCACGGGCCGGCAGTTTGACACCCCTGCTCTATAGAATTGCAGCCTAGGTCTTGCCCAAATTAATCTGGATGTGTGTGTATGCCTTCTGGATCACTGGCAACTGCTTGGTCAATTCCATGCAGCTTTTTAAGAAGCATTTTTAAAAATGGCTTGCCACTGATTTGTTCCTACAGCTGAGAGAGAGGAACTGGCCCAAAGTCAAGCAATTGGTTTTGTGCCTAAGGCTGGCCTAGAATTGACTCTCAGTTTCAAGCTACTATAGCAAATTGGCTCTTTTAAAAACTCCCTTCAAAATTGGTGCATACTCTTTAATTTTTTTTATTAAATTTCACAATATAAAATACAAATGAAAACAAAGATGGTATGGAAATGGGAGAAAGAGGAAAAAAAGGGGAGTGGAATAAAAAGAGTAAGATAAAGCCTCGTGTCATGGTTCCGACTGACGAACCCAACCAAGCAAACATCTTCAAGACATTCCAATCTCTTAATGCAGTGGTTCTCAACCTTTTTAATGCCGCGACCCCCAACCGGTCATAAGTCGAGGACTACTCAACCGGTCGTAAGTCGAGGACTACTCAACTGGTGGAGCACCGTTTGCAGAATGGGACTTTTGGCGGGCTCAGCAGGGCAGAGACAGCCTGAACAATTCCTATTGGCTTTTGAAAGCCAATAGAATTAGACTCTATTCAAGAGAGTCTATTCTATTGGCTTTCAAAAGCCAATAGAATAAAAGGGAGTAGCACAGCTAAGGAAAAGGGGAAAAAATGGCGGACTGCGTTGTTTGGTGACCCCCGTGAAATGGTCATTCGACCCCAAATGGGGTCCTGACCCACAGGTTGAGAACCACTGTCTTAATGTAAAACTTTATTGTGTACATCACTTCGGCACATATGAAAGCAAAACCAGCTCTGGCAAACCCCACCTCTGGATCAGGTCACGATGCCCATTAAATGCAGCAATATTGTTATGAGAAAGTATCTCTGGGTCTGGCCAGACACCTGGTAAATGTCCTTGGTTCCCATGGTCTGCTTCCTTAATCTTTGAAGTCTGCATTCCAGTCTGATTCATTGGCATGCTGAGAAGCAATAACTGTTGCAGCAGGAAAAAAAAAACATGCTTTGAAACTTGACACCTCAACCTTAACCGGCTGGATGCATACCACTTCCAGAAGTCTGTTCTAGGCCTGGGAGGCCTCTCTAGAAGTGCGGGGATACCACTTCTGGAAGTTCATTCTAGGCCTCAGAGGCCTCTCTGGAAGTGTGGGGATACCACTTCTGGAAGTCCATTCTAGGCCTCAGAGGCCCAGGCCTGCATCCATGCAGAGAACCAGTTGTTCGAGGATTTGAATCCCACCACTGGTTGGAGGACTGGTAACAGTAACAAAGAGTTAGATATCCTGTATACCTCAGCTAGAAGTTAGGGATGGCCTGGAGCAAATAGAATGTGTATAATTAGAGCATTCATTAGCCAGGGCTTAGGAATAGGGACAGCTAGAGACCAATAGGACAATTGTTAGATCATTACTAAAATACTTATTAGATGATTTGTTTTATATATCCTGCCTTATCCTGCCTTCCGCTTTAGTGAAAAGGTATAAAGCTTTCTTAATTCTATTGTTCGAGGTTCCTTGGCATTTTTTAGCCAGGACCCTTTTTTTTCTTGGAGTGCTTCAATAAAAGGAAAAAAAACCCCCTGCACCTCGTGTCTGGTGTTCTTCATCAGCTTCGGCACCAGGCTCAGACCCAAATTGGGGACAACAATCACATGATCAAAATTTGGCATTTTGATAACTAGCATTTGTTTATGATACTTGCACTGCCCTGGGGTTTTCTGATCACCATGTATAACCTTCCCAGTCAGCTTCTGATAAGCAAAATCAATGGATGAAGCCAGACTCCCTTAATGACAGCACGATTCACTTAATAACTGTGACAAAAAGGTCATAACATGGAGCAAAACTCACTTAACAACTGCCTTACTTAGCAACAGAAATTTGGAGCTCAGTTGTGGTCGTAAGTTGAGGACTACCTAGAAACAAAACTAGATGAATGCTTTCCTTTGAAAACTCCCTTCAAAATCCCTTGAATTTATTGGCTCCTGTTAAAGCCTTTGGCCACACTGATTAAGAATTCAGATCATCATGGCCCCAGCCCATCTATATTGCCTTAGTTTGAGGAATAATTCCCATCCTAACATCTTAAATCCATAAGATGTACTCTCCAATACCTAAAGGTCTTCTCTTTTTCTCTCTTATTCCACCATATCCATGGAGCTATTTTTCAAATGATCCATGCGGACCTCCTTCTTTTACTGTCTTCAAATACTTCCTCAAAACCCAAATTTCTTCAGAGAACAGCCTTGCATTGGATGAAACACAAAACAATGCAGAAACAATGTTGTTGCCTGAGCAAAGCTCTTTTGTATCGATTGCTTCTACCCACAATATAAGTTTGGTAAGGAAAAGAGGGTACTGTTTGGGTAGTTGTGAAGGTAATTCCTCACCAGCCATGCTTAATTTAAATCTTTATTTTTAGCCAGCATGGGCAATGGAGATTATAGCACCCAGAATCCAAGAAAAGCACTACAGAATAATCAGTTGGATGCATTATTTTCCCAAGTTGCCTTATCTGTGGATTTACAAACACCTTAATCTTACGCAGTGCATTAAAAGAAGCAGATTGGAAGGATTTAATTTTAGAGCTTTGGTTTTTGTTCCTTACTTGTCAATTTAGTATGCAAGAAAGCATCAACTACTGACCTTGGCTATTCTTGAAAAGTGAAGCCGGGTCAGGTGTGGGTTATTGCTTGGAGAGAATAACATGAACAAGTTCCAGGAGCAGTTCCTCGAAAACATGGCAACAGAAGGCAGAAACAGAACAGTTTTGTCCTGTTGCCAACAGAACTATATAGAGTTGCCCAGAAATGGAACATATCTCAAAAGTATCTCTGTCTTTAAACTCAGAAAGCAAATCTATCTTGCTTTCCAATTTACCCTTGAATCCACTTTTGTTTCTTTCCTGAGTTGAATTTTGCATTTCAAGTTTCTCCTGATGGATGCCTGACCTCTTTTCTTCTGCAAAGTGCCAGGTGTACAGATGCACGTTATCGATAAGTACATAATACATATATAAAAGAACAAGTTTATCTTTACAATCTAGAAGATGTCTTGTGTTGTGAAAACCATCAGAAAAAAGCAAGGTTTAGCAACAAAGCAGACCGAATGTCTTGTAATTTCTGAAGAAGATACACCTTTCTTTCTTTCTTTCTTTCTTTCTTTCTTTCTTTCTTTCTTTCTTTCTTTCTTTCTTTCTTCTTTCTTTCTTTCTTTCTTTCTCTCTCTCTCCCTCCCTCCCTTCTTTCTCTTTCTTTCTTTCTTTCTTTCTTTCTTTCTTTCTTTCTTTCTTTCTTTCTTTCTTTCTTTCTTTCTTTCTCCCTCCCTTCTTTCTCTTTCTTTCTTTCTTTCTTTCCTCTTTTGCAAAACTTCCTAGCAAATTTTCTAAAGAAATGGAGGAGGCAAATGTGATATATGCTTAGCAGGGAATAAAATCAAGAAAAGCTTTGCTCTCTTCAATATGTCACATTTTGGACTGCAACTCTTTTAGGCAGGGACTATATTACCAGTAACAGGAGTTCAGAAAAGAAACCTAGATTTCTTCTGCAGATGCTACAGTTTCAGTGCAAGTTAGTACCTCAACATCTACATGCTTTCATAGCTACACAATTCTACACAACCACAGGTTCTTTATAAAGGTTTTTGCACAGAATTCCATCAGTGTCCTCCTGTGCTACAGGTAATCCTTGACTTTCAACCATTTGTTTAGCAACCGTTTGAGGTTACAGGGACACTGAAACAAATAACTTACAGCCAGTCCTCACACTTAACACTTATCACAGCATCCCCACAGTCACATGATTAAAATGTTGGCACTTGGCAACCCACATGTATTAACAATGGTTGCAGTGGCTCAAGGTCATGTGATCACCATTTGCAACATTCCCAGCCGGCTTCTAACAAGCAGAATCAATGTGGAAATCTGGATTTGCTTAATGACCATATGATTCACTTAACTGCAGTGATTCACTTAACAACCATGGCAAAAAAGGTTGCAAAATTGGACACGACTTGCTTAGCAATAGACATTCTACTCCCAACTGTAGTAGTAAGTCAAAGACTACTTGTAGTAGGATTTTGCAAAGCATATCAAGGCAACAAGATCTGATTTCTATCTACAAAACAGGAATGGTTATAATGCCCACAATTATTCCCAGAACAATTGCTCAAATAATTTCCAAGCAATAGAAACAGAGAAATTGCACAATGCTTTTCTGTCTGTCTGTCTGTCTGTCTGTCTGTCTCTCTCTCTCTTTTTCTCTATCTCTCATCTATCTATCATCTATCCATATATATCTGTCTGTCTGTCTGTCTGTCTGTCTATCTGTCTGTCTGTCTGTCTGTCTGTCTGTCTATCTATCTATCTATCTATCTATCTATCTATCTATCTATCTATCTATCTATCTATCTATCTATCTATCTATCCTCAAAGTTTTGTGATACACCAAAGAATAACACCAAGCATGCAATGAAATGGGTGCCCTCTAAGTCATCAGATGTAGCAAAACTACAATTGTAGCAAAACTACAATTCCCAGCACCCCAGCCAGCAAAATCAATGGAGAGGGCAATGTGAGTGATAGCTTATCATCCTCTAGCAAAGCAGACCCTGGTAGTATTAGAATCAATGATAGAGGGAGAAGTTTGTTTTGTTGGCCATTCAGGACCATGGCTAAGACTACATTTGCCCCTGCTCTCCCCTTTCCTTATTGCATGCAGCATTCAATCATATCCATCTTGGAAATATGGATATGCAGACTCAGAGCCTAATACAAATTTGGGGGCAGTGCCCAATCAGTCACTGGAAATGCTAGCAGGATAAATTTTGATTTTCTGTCGAGCTGCTGCTACCACCAATTAATTTCATCTGATGATGCTAACGTGCTGAGTAAGAAAACACTATCTCTTCTCTCCTATATTAAAAAAAACCCTATAAATCTCTTTCTAGGTCTTCTTTAGATCTCAAAGATTCAGATAGATTTGTGTAAACCAAAGCTGAGCAAACATTTACCCTTCACTCAGCAGAACAGAGGCTATTTACACTTAGCTGTCTCTTATATCTTCCCCCCATAGTTTATCAAATGTGCAAAATTTTAAAAAGAATAAATCTCAAGGCTATGAAATATTTGGGAACATGATCTCTCTCAGCCAGACTCTTTCTTTATAGAATGCCCCCCTTCTCAGTTCTTTGTTTTCCCAGCTGAAACTTCTTTCTCCTACCCAGTGCTTATTGTAAGCCACACTAAAATTATTGGGATAAAAGAAAAAGGTACATAAGACAAAGTTAAACAATGTCTGAGGCTTTCCTTTTGGCAGCCAACCTTCTGTTTCCATGACTGAAGCTGCACGGTTGACATTTCATGATTAACCCTTTTTCTTTGTGTCATATAAACAACAGCGCTCACAAGCAGGAAGGGAGGATGCAAAAGCAACAAGTGGAGTTGAGGTTAAATTCTAAAGAGTTGTAATCCATTTTAAACAAGTGTCAGATGTAATAGGTACAAGGAAGAATAATTTTATAAATCCTATAACAGTGTACTATTCATGGTGAGGCACTCATGAAAATCTGTGAATTGATTCAGAATTGCAGATACAATATACGCCATGTTGACTTCATGACAAATTATGGAGCTGAAAGAAAACAGTTCTTGCATACTGTCAGGTCCCCAAATCCTTCTTGCCTGCCTTCCATATATATAATGTATTGGCCACAACTGTTTTAAATCACTTGCTTAATGTCTGACCTACATTGCTGTATTGTTTAACAGTTGCTGTTACCGAAAGCCAGACTGACTGTCTCCAAGCTGATAATGAGGTTTGGGGTGGGAAACTGTTACTTTAAACCAGGGGTGTCAAACTGCCAGCCCACCGGCCGGTTTCATCATACCAGAGCCACGCCCACCCCATTGTGGCAATGGCAAAAAAACTCCGATACATTGCATGATGTCATGTGACGTCGCGAATTTGACATGTCTGCTTTAAACCTATTGGTTGCCACCTAGAGGCTAACTGTATAAATAGCTGTGCAGCAGCCTTTAGAGCTGCTTCTGTTCTGAGTTAATAAACTTGTTTGCTGCTTCAACACTCTGCCTTGTTCAATGCCTAAAACAATATATATATATATATATATATATATATATATATATATATATATATATATATATATATATATATTTTCAGGCTGGTGCTTTCAGCTTCGTGCTTTGAGTAGGCTGAAAGCAGGCTGAAAGCACCAGCCTGAAGATGACGAATGGGACTTCGTCGAAACGTCGCCAGGACACTTCCAATTTTACGCGGGAGAAAACCCGAACAACCAAAGATCCACATACATACATACATACATACATACATACATACATACATATATTCTTTTGTTTTGCTTTTGGGTCTGCCATTTAGCTGTGGGGAGGAGAGATATTTGCTTTCGCTTAGGATAACTTTCACTTTCTGCTTTCCTTCTTCCACCTCTATCCACTTGAGAAAGGAACATGTGTTCCTTATCAGGAAGACAGTTACAGAGAAACGAAAGCTGGAGAAGACCTGGAGATGCGCGCCAACTGTGCCAGTTACCCGCTCATGGTGCTACCTGTGGATTGGCTGGATTTCAAATGGACATTATGACTTTGATGGGAGGAGGAATGTTGCTGGTTTAATTACACCATTTAAGCGGGATTTTCCCCAGATCCTGCCTTGACTTACCTACTGCCACTAACCCCTAATAAAAGTTTCCTTTTGAGACAATGCCTGTTTGAAGAGTTCTGCTTTCTTGGGTGGTTAGCTGAGGTGGGTCCTTACACATACCAGGTATACAATTACTAGTGCCATCCTGACACTCATTCTTCCAATGAATATTTCCATTTGATCATAACAG
The DNA here is from genome assembly GCF_016545835.1 of Crotalus tigris. Classification (NCBI taxonomy): domain Eukaryota; kingdom Metazoa; phylum Chordata; class Lepidosauria; order Squamata; family Viperidae; genus Crotalus; species Crotalus tigris. Next base: position 928,193 of record NW_024097149.1, on the reverse strand, counting down.
CAACACTCTTGCATTGTTATCTAAATTATACTTAGAGCATACTCCAGTGCAATAAATTTCCCCTTAATGGATATATTAGTTATAATATGTGAAATCAAGTTATGGGAGATTGGTCTTAGTACAGCCATATTTTACTTAATGAAATTTTGATGAAAGCAATGCTTCTAATCGGCTACCCAGAATTGGGAACTTTTTACCTTAAACAACCTGTTCAAGAAAAAAATTCGGAAGCATCAACGAACAATCTTGTGACACCTATTAATGAACAAATATATAATTATACAGGTTTTTGTGGATCACAGTCCAGTTCATCAGACTGGAAAGGGAGCTCTTCCACATCCTGTATTCAGATGTAAATACAGATAGTTCTCGAGTTATGACTGTTATTGGAGCTGCCCATCTCAGTTGTGATGTGTGACAGTTGTAAATCTAGTCAATCAAGTGACCACCCCAATTTTGTGAACCTTTGGGGTGACTGTTAAGCAAATCACTGCTCTTAAGTGAATCTATGATAAGCAAATATCATGGTTGTTAGCTGAACCAATGTTTGACTATTGGCACAGTTTTGCCCAAAACTGGAAGTTTTGATCACCACGATGTAAAAAAGATGTTGAGACTCTAGAAAGACTACAGAAAAGAGCAACAAAGATGATTAGGGGACTGGAAACTAAAACATATAAGCGACAGTTCCTGGAATTGGGTATGTCTAGTTTAACAAAGAGAAGGACGAGGGGAGACATGATAGCAGTGTTCCAATATCTCAGGGGCTGCCACAAAGAAGAGGGAGTCAAGCTATTTTCCAAAGCACCTGAAGGCAGGACAAGGAGCAGCGGGTGGAAACTAACCAAAGAGAGAAGCAACCTAGAACTAAGGACAAACTTCCTGACAGTTAGAACAATTAATCAGTGGAACAACCTGCCTTCAGAAGCCGTGAATGCACCAACACTGGAAATTTTTAAGAAGAAACTGGACAGCCATTTGTCGGAAATGGTATAGGGTTTCCTGCCTGAGCAGGGGGTTGGACTAGATGACCTCCAAGGTCCCTTCCAACTTTATCATTATTATTATTAATGTTGATTTCCAGGAAAACAATCATAAAATGCAGTCATGTGACCAGGGAACATTCTATTATTCCTCCTTTCCATATGCAGAAATATTTTCAATGCATTCCTACCCAATATCTTTGACTTATAAGTTATGAAGTGCTCCAAATTAGGACTAGGGGTGACATGATAGCAGTATTACAATATTTGAGGGGTTGCCACAAAGATGAGGAGGGCCAACCTATTCTCCAAAGCATCTGAAGGCAGGACAAAAAGCAATGGATGGAAACTAACCAATGAGAGAACCAATCTAGGACAACTTTCCTAACAATTAGTCACTGGAATAACTTGCCTCCAGAAGTTGTAAGTGCTCCAACGCTGGAAGTTTTTAAGAAGAGATTGGACAAACATTTGACTGAAATGGTATAGAGTTTCCTGCCTGAGAGGATATTGGACTAGAAGACCTCCAAGGTCCCTTCCTGTTATTCTATTATCCAGATGAAGTGGAATGACATTTTGCACAGGTGTTCCAATATCCAAATTCTTGGTCAATGGAGATGCTGGCTGAAGCTGAGTTAGTAGGCATCAGGTGGACATGCTCCCATCATTGCCATACAAAGTTGAATTTAAGGGGATGAGATGCTAAATAGTCTAAAAATATGTAACTATTTCCCTTTACTCTCTCACAGTTATTACCCTTTAGTTTTTTGTTTCTTTGCTGAAAAATAATAAACAACAAGAAAGATTTAAACTTGCTGCCCTGGTTCCAAAGAAGCAGTCCCACACAAATAAGGATTGTGCTACATAGCCCAGTTTGTGAAAGCTGGACATTCTTTTCTTACTGCAAAATCGTGCATTGAGTAGAAAATGTATAACAGATATCTGTGTTCTTTTTGTATCTGGTTAGTCTTATTTTCTTAATTATTTCTTGAGAGTTGCAAGGGAACAGGTTTTAACAAAGTGCATTGTGTTTCCATGAAAGGGAATGACAGCAGACTGAAATTTAGAAAGTCAGTCTCCATTGTTGACCATGGATTCCAAACTTTATGGATAGGAATGTGTTGTTTTGCACAGACTGCCCCTTGACAATCAGAGCAAATTGGCCATTTTCCTTTGTTCTGGCTTTTTTGCAATACATAAAGAACAGGGGATGAGTATCTGCCTGACTACCATTAGGAATGAATCCTTTGCTTAGCTATAAGCTTCAGCGGTTGATCTTGGATAGGTTGTAACATCTGGCCCAACTGACCTTAGAAGTTTCTGTGAAGATAAAATAGGGTACAACTCCTGAATTCCTCATAGGATCAGTGGGATGAAAATGTCCATCTACATCTGTCTTCCTATGTTTTGGGCAGTGGTGGAATTCATCCAGTTTGTACCAGTTCGGCAGAACCGGTAGCTAATTTTTTGTTGCCCAGGCCCAGAATGGACTTCTAGAAGTGGCATCCACACAGAGAACTGGTTGTTCACATATTTGAATCCCACCACTGGTTTCCGACCCTTCTCATGTGTTGGGACTACAACTTTCAGAATTCGCAGCCAGCCTAGTGGCTGTTTCCCAATACATCTGGAGTAAGTCAGATTAGAAAAGCTCAACCTGTGCTATTATCCTTAGAAACTACACACACAACAATAGAGATAGGTCCTTGACTTACAATCACAATTGGAATAAAAAATTATGTTGCTAGGTGAGGCAGCTGTTAAGGGAGAGACACCCAGGTTTACGAGCTTTTTGCCATGATTGTTAAGGGAATCACTGAAGTTGTCAAATGAATCATGCAGTCATTAAGAGAAATTGAACATCCCCCACTGACTTTCTCTATCAGAAGTCAGCTGGGAAGCTTATAAATGACCCAAGAATCAAGATCACGCGAACTACTAGTACTGCTTTACAAAGCCCTAGTAAGACCACACCTGGAATACTGCAGCCAATTCTGGTCATCATATCACAAAAAAGATGTTGAGAGTTTGGAAAAAATTCAGAGAAGAGCAACTAAGATGATCAAAGGCCTGGAGGCTAAAACATACGAAGAACGGCTGTGGGACTTGGGTTTGGCTAGTCTAAAGAAAAGAAGAAACAGGGGTGACACGATAGCAGTATTCCAATATTTGAAGGGCTGCCACAAAGAAGAGGAGGTCAAACTATTCTCCAAAGCACCAGAGGGCAAGACAGGAAACAATGGCTGGAAACTGACCAAAGAGAGAAGCAACCTGGAATTAAGGAGAAACTTCCTGACAGTGAGGACAATCAACAGTGGAACAACCTACCATCAGAAATCGTGGGCGCCCCATCACTGGAGATCTTTAAGACAATCACCTGTCTGAGATGGTGTAGGTTCTCCTGCTTAAGCAGGGGATGGACTACAAGACCTCCAAGGTCCCTTCCAACTCTATTCTATTCAACCCTGGGACATTGCAAGTGCTGTAAATGCATGCCAGCACTTGAATTTTGATCACATGACTGGAGGATCATGACAGGATTACGTGACAGTCATAAGTGCGAGGACCAGTTGTAATTCAGCTTTTTCAATGCTATTGTACCTTGAGTCACTAAACAAATGGTTGCAGATCAAGGACTACCTATAGTTAAGGATCTACTTTATCATCTACCATTTACCAAGCTCTACCACACTGCTGTTCCATTTTTTAAACTTGAAGAGACAGGATCCTGTCTTCTTTACAGAAATCAATAGATCAATTTTATAGTGCATGGTTCATCTGCAAGTTCATCTCTTGGCCTATTCATGGAAGGTCCAAGATTTTGGTGAGTAGATTGTAATCGTCAACTCTGCATTTACCTAAATGGAAGACTAATTTATTTCCCAAGAATAATTTGTTAGATTCACTGAAAATACAGTGTGGAATGGAGGTGAGTTTCAGTTCTTATTTTCCTGGCTACGATGGTGATGTTCTAAAATTAGGGTTGTTTTCTTCTCACAAAATGTGACACCTTTGGACTCGGTCAATTGCAGGGAGAAACTGTTGGCATTAAAGTTCTACTACACCTGGTCAGAGACAATCTTTTTGATTGAGAGCGAAAGGATTTATAATTCAAGTACTATGATTGAAAACAGAAGGGACTTATGACCATGATTAAAAGATTTTGCCTCTATGCAAGGCTGAATGGAGGAAGTGAGGAAGAGGAAGAGGAAGAGGGAAAGAAAAGCATGGATGGATGGTGAATGTATTATTTTCAGCTACCACATCCCATTCCCATCAGCTGGATATTGATCAAAACCTGTCACTACACAGATGCATCTTCAACTGTAATCCAAATAGCTTGGTCACCGAGCAAAATCATCAGGACACCCCAAAATTCTTATCCTCAGTCTAATTTTAAGTGATAGGAGATGATGTGCAGATGAGGAGTAGATCAGCCATACACCTGGAATCTGAAGATCCTCAATGGACTCCCCTTCTATCCCACCCCCTTTGCTCTTTTCCCATAAGTTTCCTCCACGCTCAGCTCCCAACCCAAGCTCAGAAACCAAGGAGCTGCCCTGAAGGAGAAGAAACTTCTCCAGGTGACTTCACCTTTGCCCTGTCCCCAAACTCCCTGGAAAACGCAATGTGTGTGTATGTGGGGGGCAAGCTTCTCAATCCATTGTTTTGTTTTGCTCCCCATCCGACTCCCCACGTTGCCTTCCCACGACCCCATTGGCACCCAAGATTAGGGCTCCCGCACCGGACCTGCAGAACCCTGGTTGACCATTAGAGGGCAGCCAGGAGATCCAGGACCAAGTCCACCTCGGCCTCCAGCCCCGATCGTGCCGCTCCATCCCTTTGCAACCCTACTCAAGACGGAGGGGTCCCGTATATACAAGCCACCACCCCCACCACCCCCTCCCGTAATATTACCGGCGGTATCCTTTTCACGACCGGCGCCCACCGTCCGTGTCCCCCGCCGTTCTCCACCCTTCCTGGGGCGCGGGGGTTGGCATTTGGCGTGCCCGCCCGCCCCTCGGAGAAGCCCGCAGCCGGAGACAGCCTTTGTTTCCCCCCGCGCCGATCCTACCTCGGAGGCTTGTCACATCCACTCTTTCTTGGAAAAGCCACACAACACACGGGAGGGATAAAAAAAAAAAAAAAAAGCAAAGGCGGCGACGTGGGGGGGGGCACCTGAGCCCAATCCCCCACCCCCCGTTTTCACGACCGCGGAATTTTCTGCTCCACCACCAACTGTTGATCGCTTTCCTGGTCCAGCTTCCCTGACCCCTTCCTGCCACTAATCCTGCTAACTCTCTTTAGACCGACATTTGCCCCCCCCCCCATTCCCTCCTTTCCCCCCCCCCCCGCGCCGCTGAAAATGTCTGAAATAGTTTGGAAGCACAATGGAGGGGCGGGGGTCGTGCGTGCCTGGATCTGACTTTTCCCATCAATTGGCTCTGGCAGAGCCGAACCAAAGCAGCCTCAAGCGGAACGCCCGCGGCGCAAGCAGCCTCACTTCTGTATGCGAAACATCGGCCTTTCGCCTGTTGCTAGAGGGAAAATGGTTCGGTCGCAAATGCCGGCTTCCTACTTCGTTTTCCAGCGCGCCACCGGGAGCCCTTGCTTAACCTGATGGTCGGAAGAAAAGAGACATGGAAAATGAGGGCTCGACTTGGAAAATCAGAGAGAAAGGCGTTTTCCTGGAACACCTTGGACTATTGTTATCAGCCTAACAGCGAGGACCATTAACCCGTGGAACGGCTTGCCTCCAGAAGTTGTGAACGCTCCAACATTGGAGGTTTCTAGGAAAAAAATGGACAGTCACTTGTCTGAGATGGTCTAGGTTCTCTTCTCCTGCTTCAGCAGGGGGCTGGACTAGAAGATCTCCAAGGTCCCTTCTATACTGATTCTGAACCTGCTCTGCTTCCCTCTCATTAGTGTCCTGGGGAAAAACTTTAGCCAAGGTGGATTTCTTGGAGCTGTGGGTTTTGAGAGGTTTGTAGTGTTAGACCCATGGTGGTGAACCTATGGCACGCGTTCCACAGGTGGCACAAGAGCCCTTTCTGTGGGCATGCATGCCGTCGCCCCAGTCCTAGGCCTTCAGCTGGGTTTTATAAAACCTTTTTGTTTTAGGCTTCTGCCGCCATGTGCAAAAAAAAAAAAAAAAGGTTCAATCAATCAATTTCAACTTCTCATGGGAAAAAAAGATCTTGCAAAGTTGGAATTGATTGATTGAACTTTTTAGTCCTACCCAGTCTGCTGTTATCACTGAAGCCACGCCCACTCAATGGGCCACACCCACCCAATGGGCCACACCCACCCGGCACTGGACGATACATAAGTGAGTTTTGGGTTGCAGTTTGGGCACTCGGTCTCTAAAAGGTTTGCCGTCACTGTGTTAGACATTACAAAACTTCCATATCTGCAAAAATCCCAAGAACCAGAGATGGCAGCAGAGAGATGAACAAAACTCCTTAGCTCTGACCTGCCCTCTAGTGGTTAGTGGATTTTTGCAGTGCAGGTATTATATTTGCATTCTATTATTATTTTTTTTGCAGAGCAGGTATTATATTTAGAATCATAGGGCTGAAGGGACCTCGAAGGTCTTCTAGTTACGTTATACCTGACCAATCTTTTCTTTAAACCTCCAGTGATGGAACACCCACATCCTTGGGAGGCAAGCTGTTCCATTGATTAATTATTCTCACGGTCAGGAAATTTCTCTTTAGTTCCAGGTGCTACCACCTGTTGCTAACTGTCATAGTCTCAGGTGCTTTGAAAAATAAATTGATCCCCTCTTCTCTGTGATAGACCCTCAAGTAACAGAAAACAGCTGCCCCCCCAAACCAGGGGTCTCCAAAGTTGGCAACTTTAAGACTTGTGGACTTCAACTCCCAGAATTCTGGCTGAGGAATTCTGGGAGTTGAAGTCCACAAGTCTTAAAGTTGTCAAGTTTGAAGACCCCTGCCCTAAACCTTCTGGTTGATATAATTTACATTATATATATTTTTTGCAGAGCAAGTATATTTACAAATCTACAAGAGGACCTCAGTGGAATCAAATAATCATTTTCCTATGTGCAGCAAATTTATCTAATATTGACTCCTGCAGTGCCTGTTATACTTTAATTCCACCCATCTGTTCCACTGCCTGCACACCACACATTTAACCTGTTTGAGAGCCAATTTGATCTAGTGGTTAAGACACTAGGCTTGAAAGTGGGAGACCATGAGTTCTAATCCCACCTTAGCCTTGAAAGTTGGCTGGCTAGGTAACCTTGGATCAGCCACACTCTCATCCCATAGGGTTGTTACGGAGAAAATAGGAGGAGGGATAGGCAACCTTGGCTCTTTTATGACTCATGGACTTCAACTCCCAGAATTCCTGAGCCAGCCATGCTGAGGGGAAAGGGAGAGGTTTCCAAGCTGAGCCGTGCTGGCTCAGGAATTCTGGGAGTTGAAGTCCACGAGTCATAAAAGAGCCACGGTTGCCTACTCCTGGCCTTGAGGAAACGAGGTATTTTGTGTATATTCACACACATACATATACATACACATACCTGGTTTCCTGGAATTATTTGCCTGAGTTTGCACAATTTTGAGCCATAAATGAATGAAACAAGCTGAGATCACACCACGCAAAAGCTGAATCCAAGGAATCTAACTGGCTAAGCCTAACCATGCTCAATATGCTGGTTGTGCCAAAATTTTATATCTTCGTTAAATGTATTCAACCTTGTTTTCTTGCCTTTATTCTGTCTCAAGATCAAGGGTCTTCAAACTTGTCCCTTTTATGACTTGTGGACTTCAACTCCCAGAATTCCTCAGCCAGGCACACTGGCTGAGGAATTCTGGGAGTTGAAGTCCACAAGTCATAAAAGGGACAAGTTTGAAGACCCCTGCTCAAGCTAATATCCCACTCCTCATTTAAGGCAAGGGGGTGGGGAGGACATCTGTTTGGCCTTCCTTACTTGCTGGTAAGATGCATTACTTTTCTCAAAATCCTAATAGCTGCCCTATCCTTAAAAATATCCATTTACAACATTTTATAGTACTCCTATAAGGCCACAGGCTATGCATTTCTTTTATAAATGACTAGCAATCAGTCCTTAGGCAATCATGCAAAAGAATGAACTACATAATAGTTCACAATATGCAAATATGTATTCTTTAAAAGGAATAAGGCAGATTCCGAAATCAGTTTGATGAGGACTGTACATATTTAAATGTGAGATGGAACAGTGTGTATTGGAAAAAAGAAACACTGCTGTATATAGTGTTTTCTGGCACCATTATGATTAAGAATGGACTTCCCTGCTCCACATTGCAACTTTTTATTGCAAATTATCCTACATCATAAGCATCATTAGGTCCACCTCCTCCAGCCAGATTTGTCCAGACTCATAGCCATTTCAGGAGAAATAGAACACAAAACATAGAATAATTGCTAACATCTCATTTCTATGTGGTGAAGGGGTTTGAAGCTAGCAGAGACTGCTTTTCAGTGGCTATATCCATTCTTTGGAATAGATTCCTCACATGAAATTCAACATTCTTCTTCCTTGATTTTATTTGAAACAATACTTCAGTGGCCAAATATCAGCTTTTCCAATGAGTATTTCTAGACTGAGATAATGCTGTACCATCTGGGTTGAATGTAAGTGGTAATTTGTATAAAAATGATTGATGGGGATTGTTATATGCCATTAATTGGCTTATTATTGCTATAACTATTTATTGTATTTACCACAGATGTTTTATTTTTATAGTATATCATGCCGGTTTTAAATGGATTATTCATGTATTAGCTATTGAGAAAGATGACTAAATTATGGTGATATGGAATTTATTATTATTTAAAGATTCCAAAGCAAATGAATTTGAATGAACATTACCAAGGTCCAATATTAAAACGTCGCCTATGATGCAGTCGTCTCTCTCTAGTTATGAATTGAGCCAAACTCTTTGGTATTGTCTCACCATGTGGCTTGGCCAAGTTGTTACTGAATTAGCATCATGAAGATTAGCCTGTACCGGACACGAAACTGGTTGAGGGATATATTAACACTGGACTTAGAGTTAAAACCTGAACTCTTCTTGTTGGGAATAACGACAGAAAAATATGACAAGGGAACAATCTACCTGCTGCTACACATCCTGACTGCAGCTAGGCTTGCTTTAGCACAAAAATGGAAGAGCAAGGAAATTCCCACAGAGGAAGAGTTAATACATAAAATATTAGCATGTGCGGAAATGGACAGGCTCACAATGATATTAAAAGATAAATGTGGATCAGTTTATTATGAAACCTGGGATAAATTTTACCGCTGGAGGAATTTGAAGAGGACAGTCGGGATTAAAGATGAATGTTAAGATAGAAATATATGTTATTTTAGAACAAGTATTGTATATAAAACTTAGATGTATATGTAGAGATGAAGAATTGATTATAAAAAGTAGAATAATCTGATAAGAATGTATATACTGGAATGTCATGTCAAATCCAATGTTTGTTTGTTTTTAATTGTATTATAAATAAAATTTGTTAAAAAAAAAGATTAGCCTGTACCACATTAGACCACAAGCATAGTCTCAAATACTGAATATTCTTCCATCTAAACATTTTATGCATATGAAACATTTAGATCATAGGCATTTGGTAGGGGGGATATAAAGATCCTACTTGGGCTTTGAGTACAATGGGGACTCGTCTTCAAAAAGCAGTAGGTTCCACCAGGAAGAAAAATAAATGGGTATAATTTCATTTCTTTTGCATGTAACCAAACTTATACACTATTCATATGATGACTCCTGAGTCATATAAAAATTACCATTTGGTGGTAGCTTCTAAGGCCAGGGCTTTTGATATAGAATCTTGGAATCACACTTGTATATCATTATGCATCTCATGTGCTTCTCAAAAATAGCTTCTTTCAAATGTTTGAACTTCAACTTCTATACTATGCTGGTGGGGAATTCTGAGAGTTGGAAGTCCATGCAGCATCTGGAAGTTGCCCAGATTCTGAAAACTATTCTAGGTTCAAATATAAAACTGTTGCCCTATATTGCATCAAAGTAATTGTTTCATTTTTTTGATATTACCTGTCATGGTGGTAACATTATTTTTAGCTAGAAGGATCTCTCATCATGTGATATATGAAATGTTTAAAAGCTGAGATATTAAAAAGATATCAGGAGCATTCAGAAGTTGGCTTATTCTTTAATTAAGTTACTGCGCATCCTAGTTTAGGATGAACCACAGCAAAAAGAAAAAAGAAAAAAAGCTTTCAATGGTGGCATCAGAGGTTTATATGCTAGTTACAAGGTTGCTCTCTATAGTCCTGAACTCAAAAGTCTTGAGTTTGTCATTTGTGGTACTAAGTGGGACTTCGCGTAACTGCCTCTTGCTGCATAATGTTTCCCAAACCAGTTTAGTATAGACACTAGAAATCCCAATTTTGCTTATTTCTGAACATTTATTGACTACCCTTCAAAACACAGTGGTTTTCCTAAGGTGGCTTTCAAAACACATCAAAACCTATATCGAAAATAAGAGGCACATCAAAATAAGCACCTTGTAGAGCAGAAGAATTAAATAAACCATTCAAATGCTTTTTTAAAAAAAAGCATTAAAAGAGAATGGAGAATGGAAAGTCTTTCTCTGGTGAAGGAGAGATAAAGTAGGCATCAAACTGGAATTTCAGATGTTAGATAGTTGACCAAAGTCAGAACTTGATGGCTCAAATGAAGTTCTCCAAAAGAGTCTCAAAGGCTGTGATGAAAGTTAGCCCAGAGAAGAAATATTAAAAAGGGCAGAAAAATATATTTTTCCTCAAAAGGACTTTTTAAAACCAAACCTGGCTCCAAATCTATATCTCTGCCCCAAGCAAGACTTTAGCCCTGTACAAATGCAGATGTAAAACCATCAGAAAGTTGGAGCCAGAGCAATCAAGAAGACAAAAGAGAAGATCTGCATACCCCACCCAAACTCTAGGAGTCAGCCCCATCACCTGGGAAGCAGGATATGATAACAGAATTAAACCACAGATATTAAGGCCTAGACAAACACTCAGAAACAGCCTCAAGGTTCATGCCACAGGAATAGGAAACTATTCCAAACAAGGCTAGAGGGGGTATAAAAGCCTACTGCCCCATGTGCTCCTTCTCTCTTTGCCTCTCTCTGTGCTCTCTGCCCTTCGCTCTCTTCTTCTCTCCTCTGCACGTTCCTGAAGACCATCTTTCTGCAATAAACTGTAACCTTCTTCCCAAAGCAGTCACCATGTTTGCTTATTTATTCCCGGCTTGGATGAACCAGGATGAAGACTTTACTTCTAACAATTTGGCGACCCAGATGGGACTCCAAGCTAACCTCTCCAATGGACTGAGACTGGTAAGCCCCATCTTGCCGGCAGCAGATCCCCTTGTGTCTGTGGATGGGTTTCCCAGGCCTTGCCCATGTGGAGCTAGGGTAGTAAAGGGAGTTTTGAGAGTTTGAGCTCAAGGGCTGCTTTGGAAAGAAGATGGTGAGTACCTCTAAATTTTAACTTTAAAGTCCAGGGGAACAAAGAAAATTTGTGTATTTCTGTTTGTGTGAGTGAGAAGATCTTTTTTTCCCAATCACAGTTGGATTTTGCTGCTTCTGGCCTTTCCTAGCCGCAGAAAGGATCTGTTTAATTGGCAGAACCTGGAAAGCATGGGGGTTGGCCAGAGCACAGAACCTTTTGTTAGGGAAAAGGGAGAGACTGTGTGAAAATGAAATGGAATGAGTGAATGAAAGAATTGGATTTGGGCAACTAGCTGGTAAGGCCCTGTAAGCAAAGCAAAGTTTGGAAAGAAGTCTCATAAGAAGACTTCGACTGTTAGGAAAGAAGTCTCATAAGAAGACTTCAACTGTATTAGGAAAGAAGTCTCACAAGGAGACTTTGACTGTGTTTGGAAAGAAGTCTCACAAGGAGACTTTGACTGTATTAGGAAAGAGGTCTCACAAGGAAACTTTGTGTTAGGAAAGAAGTCTCACAAGGAGATTTCGACTGTGTAGTGTATGAAAGAAAAATAGACTTTGCTTAGGGCTTTGCTGGGAAACCAATTTGGCTAAATAAAGGTACTTAAAAGGGAAAATAAGAAATAGTGATTCTCTCTCTCTCTCTTCTCTATGCAACCACGTGGTATGTTTAAAATGTGTGCCTTCCCTAACTTGAGTTATCTGAAATTTATGGTGGGAATGACTAGGATGTGTAAAACTAAGACTTCTGTTCTCTTGTCTTTGTGTATATATGTTTGTCAAAGTCTGTGTGAGAGGTAAATGTGACTGTTAACTGTTTCAAATCCAAAGGAAAAAAGAATTTTAAATTCTGCTAGAAATTATGCTTAAAAATAAGCCACAAAAAGGAAATACCTCACTCTGTTTGTCTGGCCAACAAACAGAGTGAAGAAAAAAAAATTGTGTTTGTTTGTTTGTTTTCCTCTTTCTCTCTGTGTACGCTCAAGAACAGCCTTAAGTTACTAGGAGGGATTGTTTTAAGTTTATCTGTTGGAAAAGTTTCACTTGCATTTACTGTATGTGTTTTATCTATCCTTTTCCTGAAAAATGTGTGTCTATCTACAAGAGCCTTTTGAAACTCAAGTCTGCTTGTGTAGGGAAATAATTTTTTAAAGTTACTTTTCGTATCCTATCACTTACTGATGAAACTACTATGAAACTTTTCTGAAACAAATAAGCATTTTCTAATCTCTAAAATAATGTGGTCTATTTTAGAATAAATGTTCTCCTACCTCTGGAAAGTTGCACACCTTAAAATATTAGGCTTTTAAAATTATTTGGAGTTTTCAGCATTCTCAAGCTGCCTAGCATTTTTTTTTCCTCCCCTTCCTTTCAAGTTGCAAGTTCTTGTCCATAATATGTTGCAAATGGTCAAGTTCAAAGGTGAAACATTTCATTTTGTTGTTCCCCATTTGTCTATGTTTAATAACTGCAGTATTAGTGCCCTTTTCAAACTACCTGCAAGCTACCCCCCTTCCAATTCTTTTCCTATCCTTTGTTCTCCATACCTTTTGTCTTCCTCTCCTGGGAGAGTCCATCCAGAAAGGGGGGAGACCTTGTTCTTGTATCTTTCAGTCCTGAAACCCTCTCCCAAGCCTTTGGAAGCAGAACACACAGACCCAGATGCTGCCTCCATCCATTTGAGCCATGGAATTGAGTTTTGAATCCAGCCATCCACTAAAAAGCCACCATGCAATCTGAGTGGAACATCTTCCCAAGTCCTACCATTTCCCCAGATGCCTGAGAGAGCTGCAGAAGGAAGGATTCCTGGTGCCATGTGAAGCCTCAGAAGAGAAAATTAAGACTGTGGGGGGAGGGTGGAAACTCATTGTAAACTTTTCTTTCTTGCCCCGTTTGTATTGTAACAAGCCAGTTGAATGTATTAATGGAGAGATGGCATTTAGGAATATGTGGCAGAAGAAGTGCTGAACACCTTGGACTTCTATCTGGTGGGAGGGAAAATTTATCCAGAATGTTTGTATTGACTATTTTGTAAAAGTAGCTGCATATACATGCACACACACACAGACACCATTCAGAATCACACTTGAGTCTATCCCCTCCACCTACCTTTAGTGAAGTTCCCCAGGCTGATTTTTGCTCTATTGCACCAAAGCTTTGTGGGACCAACTTCCAACAGATTCCAAGGGGGAGGGAACTAGGCCCCCTCAGGTGATTTGCAATTCGTATGCCCTGACTAAGGAAGCAACAGGAAAGATCCCAAACTTCAGCCCTGAATATCTTGCACGGTGAGCCCAGATTGGGATTCCTAGAGCTCAGTATGTGCAATTTAAAGACAATTTAATAGCCTGGCAATTGGGCATTACAAACCTGGATGCACTGAATTAAGAGCTAAGGCAGGAAACAACCCTTGAAACTCGGCAGCCAGTGGTCATGTACTAAGGAGAACCATGGCTGTGAAGAATTTTGGGAGGTATGCAAACCTGACTGGAAGCTAAAGGTGATATCCAACATTTGAAAATGATTGGCACATAATATTGGACACTATAAATTTCTTTTCCACTTAACAAAATTTTGCCCTGACTTTTAGAACTTTATGGGTGCAAGCTCCCCTTTTGGGAGCCACTAAAGGGATCTTTTTCTGCTGCCTCCATTAATGTCTTATTTTTCTTTTCTTTTCTTTTTTTTTTTTTTTGCTTAACAGTTCAAAAGCTTGTCTACCAAGTCTCCCTGACCAGATCAATTTTAATGTTGTGCCAATAAGTGTGTCATAAATTTACACACTTAAGGCACAAAGCGGGGGATTGATGAAAGTTAGCCCAGAGAAGAAATATTAAAAAGGGCAGAAAAATATATTTTTCCTCAAAAGGACTTTTTAAAACCAAACCTGGCTCCAAATCTATATCTCTGCCCCAAGCAAGACTTTAGCCCTGTACAAATGCAGATGTAAAACCATCAGAAAGTTGGAGCCAGAGCAATCAAGAAGACAAAAGAGAAGATCTGCATACCCCACCCAAACTCTAGGAGTCAGCCCCATCACCTGGGAAGCAGGATATGATAACAGAATTAAACCACAGATATCAAGGCCTAGACAAACACTCAGAAACAGCCTCAAGGTTCATGCCACAGGAACAGGAAACTATTCCAAACAAGGCTAGAGGGGGTATAAAAGCGTACTGCCCCATGTGCTCCTTCTCTCTTTGCCTCTCTCTGTGCTCTCTGCCCTTTGCTCTCTTCTTCTCTCCTCTGCACTTTCCTGAAGACCATCTTTCTGCAATAAACTGTAACCTTCTTCCCAAAGCAGTCACCATGTTTGCTTATTTATTCCCGGCTTGGATGAACCAGGATGAAGACTTTACTTCTAACAGCTGAAATCACACAAGTTAACACAATTTAACATGCTTAACTTGGTTATGGTATTAATCTGTTTTCTAGATTTTCGTAATATATTGAACCTAAAACTAACCCATCCTCAAATCTTCAAAGCCTAACACTAACCTAGCACAGATCTTACAGAAATACATCTGCTAGTACATTTATATGGCTTGGTTAAGCCCGTAGTGCCCCTTCTTTGCTTGAGAATGGGCTTTCAATGCAATTCTTCTACATTTTTAATGGCAATCAGAATACAGAATAACAGAGTTGGAAGGGATCTTCAAGGTCTTTTAGCCCAACCCCCTGCTCAAGCAGGAGACCCTATACCATTCCAGTAATATAGCTATCCAATTTCTTCTTAAATACCTCCAGTGATGGAGCACTCACAGCTTCTGGAGGCAAGCCATTCCACTGATTAATTGATTAATTGCTTTCATTATTGGGAAATTTCTCTTTAGTTCCAGGTTGAATCTCTCTTTGATAAGTTTCCACTGATTACTTCTTGTCCTGTCCTCAAGGTCTTTGGTGAATAGGTTGACCCCCAGTTTTCTGTGACAGCCCCTCAAATATTAGAAGACTGTTATCATGTCACTCTAAGTCCTTGTCTTCATTATGAGCCATGGTGGCTCAGTGGTTAGAATGCAGTATTACGGGCTAATTCTGCTGACTGCCAAGGGTTTGATCCTTACTGGCTCAAAGTTGACTCAGTCTTCCATCCTTCTGAGGTCAGTAGAATGAGGACCCAGAGGGCTGCAAAGCACTATGAAGTGGTATATACATCTAAGTCCTATTGCTATTGCTATTAGACTGGACTTACTCAGTTCTTGTAACCGTTTGTTGTGTGGTTTAGTCTCTAGTCTCCTTATCATCTTTGTTGCTTTGCTCTGCGCTCTTTCTAGAATCTCGTCATCTTTTTTGACCATGAAATCAAATCAAACCAAATCAAATCATGAAAATGTTCTCACACTAGCCATTAAATACTACTGAAACTAAATACTACTGAACTTATGCTTTTTAAATTTTATAACAGAAATGGGTAATATATGGCCAACTAAACAAAGACATCAAATATTGAAGATTTTCATTATTAGGAGGCTGGAAATTCCACCCAAGCAGCTTGTGGATTTGAACTCTTTGTGACAATATCAGTGATTATTGAAGACTGCTAAGCTAAAGTTTCTTGTCCTCTCTCTAGAACACAACAATTTCAGAGTAGTGCCGAAGCATCTACTGAGTAAGAAGGATCAGGGTTAATATGTCTCTAGTTCTTTCCCTTTCCAATATTAAATGTGATTAATTCCATGCCCACTTCAGTATGAGAATTATTGTTTTAAAAATGTTTTACAAAACTTTATAGAATTTCATCCAAACAAACAATACACACACAAAAAAGATACAAATACCCAGACACACCTCACATTTATATATGACCATTTCTTAACTGTAGATGAGCGCATGATGAATAGATGTAATAACATTAGATTGTTTCCAAGCTATATCAAGATGGAAGTAGAAAAGGACAGTTTGAAAGTATAAAAGCATCTCTTTTTAAAACAAGGAAATGAGAAGCCTTTGTGAAAATAGCAAGGATGTAGGAACTTAAGTTTGTCTTCTCCCACCCAAGCCTAAAAAAAAGGAGTAGGGAGAGAAAGAAGAAAGAAGAAAATAGACGAAGAATAAAGCATATATATATAAAAAAAAAAATATATGAATAATAATACGTAAAAAATATATATATATAAAAAAGAAAAAGAAGAAAGAAAGAAAGAAAAAACAATCATTACAAATTATAAAAAGGCTAAATAATATTTTTCCATATCCAAATTATGTTGTATAAAATTTATCCATTTTTCCCATACCGCAAAAAATTTTTCTTGAGATTGCTCCTTTAAGAAAGCCGAAATCTTTTTATTTTTTTTTCCTTTTTAGTATATATTATTCATTTTAAAGTTTATGTTATGTATATTATTATTATATATATTATTACTGTGATTTTTATTATTATTATTAATTATTTTATAAATTGCAAATGTTATTTTTAAAATATTTGTTAAATAATCCTATATTCAGTTCTGGGAAGTCGGGGGGGGGGTGGGGTGGTTGGGGAGGGGGGGGTGGATTTTTATTTGTAAAAATTTTTAAAAATTTCAAAAAAAAAAAAAAAAAAAAAGGAGTAGGGAAAAAATACCTCTTTTTCTCAAGGAGTATTGGGAACCCTCTTCTTCTTCTTCTTCTTCTTCTTCTTCTTCTTCTTCTTCTTCTTCTTCTTCTTCTTCTTCTTCTTCTTCTTCTTCTTCTTCTTCTTCTTCTTCTTCTTCTTCTTCTTCTTCTTCTTCTTCTTCTTCTTCTTCTTCTTCTTCTTCTTCCTCTTCTTCTTCTTCCCCTCCCCATCCCCCACAGAACAGAGTAAAACTTTAAAGAGTTGCTTCAAATGAATATTTAAGCTAAAAAAAAAAAAAAAATCCCAAGGGGGGAAATGTTTAATTTTAATCAGCTTTTGAAATACCGAAAGAGAACTGACCCTGTTTGAAAAGCTTCTTTGGGAATAGAATCCCATGTATATGAAATAGTAGTTCCCATTAAAGAGCAATATTTCTATTGCTCTCTAGTGGGAACTACTATTTCATATACATGGAGCACATAAAAAGAAGAAAACAGATATGATGCCAGCTGCTGGAGCATAATGTATTTTATTATTAGCTACGGTCTAAGCAGTCCTTTAACTATGGGAAGAAGTTTCTTTTATTCCTGGTCACGATTCCAAACAAAATAAATTAATTGCAATGTTCCTTAGTAGGGAGTTCTTTTCCTCATGGACTTTAAGTAAAATATTGAGTTCCATCCCTTGGTGATTCTGTAATTCAAGGCAAATCTTCAAGGATGTTCCTTCAGGGACTCATCTATAATTTGAAGGCACACATCATTTCATGCAGTAGACTTCCTGTTCTATCTTTATTTACAAGGAACCAAAGATAAAGGTAAAGGTAAAGACATCCTCTGTCCAGTTGTGTCCAACTCTAGAGGGTGGTACTCATCTTTGTTTTTTAGCTGAAGGAGCCAGCATTGTCTGAAGACATTTCCATGGTCATGTGGCTGGCATGACTATATGCCGAGGTGCATGGAATGCTGATATCTTCCCACCAAAGTGGTACTAATTTATCTACTCACATTTGCATGCTTTTGAACTTCTAGAGGAGCAGGAGCTGGGGCAAGTAACTGAAGCTCACCCAACCACACAGTGCTTGGTTCTTGAATCCACGCTGTCAACTTTCCAACTGAGAAGCTAAGCTTGTGTAACTGCTAAGCCATCACATCCCCTTATAAGGAACAACATGGGATTTAATTTTGATCAGGACCACTCTTGCAGGGAGAGGTTAGAGTTTTCCTAAGCCACCTTACTCCAAATTTGTTTTCTCTTTTGCAAAAGTGGAATAAAAGCCTTTTCTGGCACAAAAACCAGTGATAATTTGACCTTCAGATTGTGTGATTTTCTGATACGATTTTAAAGTGAAATGGTCTTTGGCCACTTTGACATCGGATAACATGTTGCTTATTTCAATGTTGACTTTAGAGAAGAAATTTGAACAGCAAGAGGACATTATTAATGATAATATGGGAGAAAGAGACAGCAATTCACCCCCAAAGCATTGAATACTGTAGTTTTAATTCCATTTTTTTTTAAAAAAAAAAATAAATCTTCAGCTTTGGGGGAAAAAACAAAAGTAGGATCATGAATATTGCTTTAGGCACATATTAAAGTTAGCTTTCACAAAATAATGGAAAGATAATATCTCGTAATATAAAAAAGGTGTCATTTCCTCAAATATCTTTTTTATTTTATATTGCTGGATAGATCATTGTCACTACCTATAATAGGCCATCCATGTATGCTGCATTTTCCTTAGCTTTTTAGAAATAAAAATGATGTTCAAGTATCTTTAAAAATGGCCCAAGAATGAGGCAGGGTGGGCAGAAAGAGAGAAGGGTAAGATATTAATGAGTTTGAACACAAGGAGCTCTGAAACCTGAAAGCTAAAAGCTTCCAATTATTTCAAATTACAGTGTGCAGAGGCTGTGAAAGGATGGCCTTTGTATATGCTAATGCCTTGCCAGACACTTTCCCTTGTTGCTTTTTAAAAAGTTGATGAGGTTGTTAAGAAAGCTGGTCCTACAGGGGAGGAGAGTTAGGTCTTATCAATTCCAAATTTCAATGTCCAAATTTCCAGGTCAGACACAAGAAAGGTTCACAGATAGGAGCCAAACACACATATGAAGACAAATCTATTATAATGCCCTTAACAATCAGATTCATATGAATGGGTTTAAGAAACCAGTTTGGTGGTTTCCAAACAAAAAGGTAATGCTTATTACTTGCCACCAAGTCATGTCAACTCTTAACAATTACATAGAGAGAATTGTCTCCTTTATGATCTATCCCGAACCTGATCTTTCAGCTCTTCCGATGGGGCACTCATTGCCACAGTAATTGAGTCTATCCATCTTGCTGATGGCTGTCCTCTTTTTTTTTTCTGTCCTTCCACCTTTTCCAGCATTGGAGCTTTCAGAGAGCTAGGTCTTTGCATGATGTGTCCAAAGTCAAATAATTTGAGCCTGCTAAATTTGTTGAATTGTTTCATGATCCATTGTTTTGCTTTCTTAGCCCTCCATGATATTCCTAGGGGTCTTCTCAACACCAAAGTTCAAAGGCAGCAACACTTTTCTGATCCTGCTTCCTCCAAATCCAACTTTCACTTCCTTAGAGTATCACAGGGAATACCATGGCTTGCAATATTCTGATTTTTGTTAGGTGTAATCACATTTTGACATTTGAATGTCTTTTCAAAAATTTGTACTATCATTTCTTGTCTTGTTGACAACCTTCATCAAAATATAATACCGTACTTTCTGGTGTATAAGACGACCCCCGACTTTGGCACCAATTTCCATGCCTAGAAAGTCGTCTTATCTGCCAGAAACTACCGTAATTTCTGGCATATAAGATGACTTGGCGTATAAGATGATCCCTGACTTCGGCGCCAATTTCCGTGCTTTAGAAAGTCATCTTATACACTGGAAAATACGGTACATACTCCAAAGAGAGGCATCCATGGATCTTACAAACGTTGAACTGTTTTGGGCTGCTAGAAACAGCCTAGCCAATCATCAGAAATTCTGAGAAGTCACACCCTAAACATTCAGAGGATATTATCCAATATATTTTGTAAAAATATGAAGACAAAGATCAAGATGCTTTCAAGTTAAATTCAACTGCTAGTTACTACATGGAATATCTACAGACAAACAGCAAACAGCTCAACCAAGACCACTCCCAGCAACACTGACAGGGCAAACCACTAGAATATAAAGTCAGAGCAAATCCCATTTATTATTAGCACTGATGATACTACCTAGTTTGGGTAATGAAACATCTACAAGACAGCAACTAAACTCAGAGAACACCAAAGACCTCTCATATCTCTAGAATATTATTTTAGCAACAATAGGAACTGACTTCTCCAGAACCCTCAGAAGCATCCCTGTGAAATTCTTCTCACAATCCTTCTGTTCCTATGGGCTGAGATACTTTTTGCATGATAGTTGTCCAGTCTATGGCTTTTCTTCCTGCCTCCCAAGGTCATTCTCGCATACCATTACAAGCCTATGGTCTTACCATTCCTTGATGGTCTCTAATTTAAGTACTATTCTGCTACTTTTGAGTATTGGTCTGATTCTTTTGAGTCCTGCAATTGATTAGGTATCGCATGAACCTCCAACAATAAGTTTGATTTCTCCTCCTGCAGTTATCCTGATTGCCCTTCTTGGAACGTGTCTCTGAGTCCTTCTAAAAGTGTCAGATGCAGAACTGCACACAATGCTTGATGTAAGTTCTGTGCAAAGCAGAATAAAGTGGAATGGTTATTTTCTTTGATTTGGATATTACATTTTTTTTGATACAGCTTAAAACACCATTTGCTTTTTTGCAGCTATACTTAGTTGTCAGCTCAGATTCTGTTTATCATTAGTTACTATTACAAAATCTTTTTCAAGCTAGCTATTTCAAATCCTTTGCTTGTCAACTGATTTTTGTTTCCTAATTGAAAAACTTTGCCCCTCTCTCCATTACATGTAATTTGCCACTTTCAGCCCATTTCTCCAAACAATTAGAATTGCTTTCAATTTTATTTCTGTCTTCTAGTCCAGGGTCCCCAACCCCCGGTCTGTGGACCAGTACCGGGCCGTGGCATGCCAGCAACCGGGCCGCACAAACAAGCAAAGCTCCATCTGCAGGATGCAGGCACCACACAAAACCACGTCACAGAAAAACCTCTCTCCATGTAACCAGTCCCTGGTGCCCAAAAGGTTGGGGACCTCTGTTCTAGGCTATTAGCTATCCCACTCAATTTTTTTTTTTTTTATTGAAAATTTTTACATTTTACAAAGCTATCCCACTCAATTTGATGTCATTTGCCATTGGCACCAACAATTGAAATGCTTTCACTTCTTCCCAGACACTCAGTCCACCACAAACTCCCTCCCTCCCTCCCTCCCTCCCTCCCTTCCTTCCTTCCCATCCATCCATCCATCAATCAATTTCTATAGCTGCCAATCTCAGTCAATGACTCTGAGCAGCTTATAATTCAAAAAATATATTACACTTATATGTACTAAAACATTTTAAAACAATAAAAACACTAAAAATATACATAGGAGCAAAATACTTGGCCAATTAACAATATACTCAGGAAATGGGGTCCTTCATACATTCAGTGTCTCAAGCTTGGCAAATAGCCAGACTTCTAGGAAGGTTAACAGGGTTGGGGCCATTCTTATTTTCTCCAAAGGGAGGGTGTTCCATAGAACAGGGGCCATTATAGAAGTTATAATGGCAATTGGGACTGGGATTGCTGTCAGCAAGGGGCATCACATAAAGTGTGATGATGCACAGCCAGTTGTTTAGCAATGGTGCTGCTGGCATTCCTGGTTGACAACATAACTTCAGGATGAATGGATTGTTAAGCGAGAAGAAGTAGAAGTTTCAGGTAAGGATCATGGAGGGTGCAAGTATACCACTGGGGAGAAAGTTTCTCTGTGGGTGGGCACTAGGGAACACAGATTAGCAGAGGTCACAGGAGTGGAGGATTGGCTTGAGATCCTGGATGGGCACATGTTATGGAGAACAAGCAGATGGGAGCTGCTACAGAGTATGAGGTCCCTACTCCTTAGTGGGCTGCTTGGAAGAAAAAGTGACAGGATCGAGTTATTGCGATGTTCCCTGTTGGCTTACTCTTTGATTTTGCTCATGGAAAGCCAGCAGGAAAGGTCACAAATAGTGATCATGTGATGCAACTCAGTGCAAATTTATAATTGTGAAGGCAGGGACATTGTAACAGCCAGACCACTGAGGACTGGTCATAAGTCCATTTATTTTCAGTACCATTGTAATTTTGAAGAGTTGTTGAATAAAGAAACATAAGCTGGTGACACCTTGTGTCTTTCATTGAATTACAGGGCTGGAAAGAATCTTGGAGGTCTTCCAGTCCAATCTCTGCTCAAGGCAGGAGTCCTCATACTATCTTGGACAAATGGTTATGAAATCTTTTCTTGAAAACCTCCACAGATGGGACACCCTTTCAGTTTAGCAATTATCCTACTGCACTTCTGCCATTGGCTGTCTATTTTTTAATCTTGCAGTGGATGCTTGATGGAGGGAAGTATGCTCTGCACAAAGCATTTCATTGATAAAATTAATTATATTGTATACATCCATAAATCATTAGCTTCTGCTATTTGTAACAGATAGGTGCAGCTTCTCAGGTGTGTATCTGTCTCATTCTTGTTGTAATTGGGATGACTCACAAGGATTTTTTTTTGTATGTAATGTTCTTATTTAATATGCTGATTCCCTTGTAATTGGAATGTAAGCTCATGAGACACAATCTGATTCCTTACATTCCTCTATGTGGCTGATCTACCACCTTTCCTTCAAATTATAGAAACTGAATAAACTCAATGTAAGCCTAAATCCAATTTAAGCAAATGGAAGACTATGAAGCCAAAACATTTCACAGAACCACAATTTGGTGAAAATCTTATCTCTGGATGTCATGGAGATATTGCTTGTAAGAACTACAGGAAATGAATCCATTGTCTCAAAGCATGGAGGAAGGTTAATATTATGTGATATTCTCTCATGAAATGAAATTGGAGTCTCTCTTTCCCTCTCCCTCACACAAACATAAACACAGAGCATACGTTCTCACATATAAAATAAATTATGGGAATGGATAAATATGTCACAGTTAATTTAGTACAGAGTGTTATGGTGTTGTACAAGGGGAAGGCAATGGGATGGAAGAATCTGATTCAATTTAGAGCTGCTCCTGTTATTGAAGCAAAATCTGCTGTAAGCACCAGGATTTCATAACCTAGTTTGTACATCCTTAAGTTAAATTATATAAAATATGGTTGCATAGGGATAGCCATGCTTTTGGAAATAGCAATAGCAATAGCACTTAGACAAAAATACCACTTCATGGTCCTTTACAGCTCTGTCTAAGCAGTTTACAGAGTCAGTATATTGCCCCCAACAATTTGGGTCATCATTTGACCAGCTTTGGAAGGATGAAAGGCTGAGTCAACCTTGAGCCATTCAGAATTGAACTCCCGGAGTGAGCAGTGAATTAGTACTGCACTCTAACCACTGTGCCATCACAAATGGTGCAATGCAATGCATAACTCACAGAAGTGTATAGGAAAGAAATGCACACATTAAGGGAAACAGTGCTTGAAGGTGGATATTTCTGAGAATAATGCATTTGCATTAAGTTTCGCATCATTTGTAAAATTTACAGGGCTATGCAATGCTTTGGGTTTGATCTGATTTCCAGAAGGAACTTCTAGGTCAGTGGTTCTCAACCTGTGGGTCGGGACCCCATTTGGGGTCGAATGACCATTTCACGGGGGTCGCCAAACAACGCAGTCCGCCAATTTTTCCCCCTTTTCCTTAGCTGTGCTACTCCCTTTTATTTTATTGGCTTTTGAAAGCCAATAGAATAGACTCTCTTGAATAGAGTCTAATTCTATTGGCTTTCAAAAGCCAATAGGAATTGTCCAGGCTGTCTCTGCCCTGCTGAGCCCGCCAAAAGTCCCATTCTGCAAACGCTGCTGCACCAGTTGAGTAGTCCTCGACTTACGACCTGTTGAGTAGTCCTCGACTTACGACCGGTTGGGGGTCGCGGCATTAAAAAGGTTGAGAACCACTGTTCTAGGTGAAGGTAGTACCTATCTGAACTTCTTAAAAAAAGAACCTGGGATCTATCTTTTTTCTGGAACCATGTGGCAGCTGCAGAGGGCAGCTACATGAAAAGCCAAAGGAACATATGAAGAGAATGGAAAACAAGAATGCAGGAAAGCTACATCTTTCTCTATGTATCTACCATATCCTAATGTCTGTCCAACCTATTTTTCCAGATTAAAAAGTAGACAGGGAAGAGCCCAATCTCAACAATTCTGTGTCAACTGTCAATCTCCACAGAAGGTTTCACCCCAGCTTACATGCTAGAATGGATTATTCCCTCCTGTTCTTTTTTCTACCATTTTGCAAATCTTGGTTTTCACTATAAATACAACTTTATCTTCTCTCCTCTTCTTTTTTACAGGATTCAGCTTATTTTATATAGAATCTGGCACCTGGCGCATTTGTTTATCTTTCTTGCTTCTTGCAATTCTGTAGCCCAGTGGTGGCGAACCTATGGCACGGGTGCCAGAGGCGGCACTCAGAGCCCTCTCTGTGGGCACGCATGCCGTCGCCCCAGTCCTAGGCCTTCAGCTGGGTTTTATAAAACCTGTTCACTTTAGGCCTCTGCCGCCGTGTGAAAAAAAAAAAAGGGGGGGGGTTCAATCAGTCAATTTCAACTTCTCGCAGGAAAAAAAAAATCTTGCAAAGTTGAAATTGATTGATTGAACTTTTTAGTCCCACCCATGCTGCCATTACCACTGCAGCCACACCCAGCCAGTGGGCCACGCCCACCCCATTGGCCACACCCAACCAATGGGCCACATCTACCCGGCACCCAACAATGCATAAGTGGGTTTTGGGTTGCGGTTTGGGCACTCAGTCTCTAAAAGGTTCGCCATTACTGCTGTAGCCGAATGAAAAACTCCAACAGGAAGACATCACTAACACGGGGAAAGGTGGTCTCAGATATGGATTTCCAATCACAACATTTGGAAAACCTAGCATTCATTTAGCATCCTGATGAATGGCTACTCTGTAATGATCATGTCTTCATCTAGCATTTGTAGAGCTTCTGAACTGCACACGTCTATTCATAAAATGCCACCAAGAAGCAGTCCTGATTGAAATTTCTGTGAATAGCTTCACAGTTCAGTTTATGTGAGGGTTTATCAATTGTCAGGAACATGTGCCCACCATTTCAAATACTGTACAGAACAAATCTTTTCCTTAGCTGGAATCAAAACAAACTTTCTCCCTTGTGGGTTTTTTTTTTAATCATTTAAGTCATGTCCCTGGCAAGAGGGCCTAGATATCTTCCAATGTCATAAGGCTGGGGTTGTCCCAAAGTGTTTTGCAGCTTGATGCAATGGATGAATTCCTGGTCTTTGAAATTACCATGGCAACCTCTCTTGTGTTTTTGAAGTTGAGAGGGACAAACTATTGCAGCTCTCAGTTCCATTCAGTGGGACAGGACCAAGAAAGCAAGGACCACAGCTTTCAATAATTAATGCTAGTTGGGTCAAATCAGAATATTGGAAAACTGTATGAAGAATTTCTCACACAGAGTTCATGCAAGAAGAGTTCCTTTGAATGATTTGAAACCTTCTTGCCAGATTTTGTTCCTTCTGAGCTACGTTCCTGTTTACGAAGAGAAGCTGTCAAATGACTTGCCCTTTCTCTCTTAATTGTTTATGTCTCCTCTTCTCACAAATTCTCACATAAAGTAAGAGACGATGGGAGTCAACATGAGAGATAGCTGGGCATTCTCTGACATTTGGAAGTCAGAGCTGTGCATGCCACATGGTAATCTGCAAGCTTCAGTTCCTTCGGAGGATACCTGCCCATCATTGCATCTGAAAACAACACCTGCTGTCAGCTATTTTTTTTTTTTTTTCGTACATGGAAAAGAGAATGAGCAACTTTTTTTTCAGGCTAGTAAGTGAAGTCAAGGCAGAAAACTTCTGTAATTTTGTACCCATCCACAACTCGCATATGGATCCCCACAATATGGATGAAGATCATGTTGACTTCTGCTTTGTAAGATGCTAAATGAACCACTATTACATTTGTGCTGGGAATGCCAAAAGGATGGGAAAGAATTAGCTGGTGACATCACCATTGTCTGGGGATGGCCAGTTGCAGGCTCCTTTCATGTCTCCCATAAGTTGCCTTCTGAAGTAGTACCCATCTGCCTACATGCAGTCACCCTCTGGAGCTGGAGCGAGTGACAGGAACTCACCCTGTCACGTGGCAGCAACCTAGTCTTGAACACGAGCCTGCTGATTATCAATCCAGTGTCCTAACCACATGAGCAATCATGCTAATTGCTAAATGGACTTAGAAATGTATTTGCCCTACAAGGGCAAATGGATAATTACAAGAAATAGATCCTCTGACTATACTCGGTTTTAACATATAGTTCCATCTTGGGCTTCTGTTTTGCATTTTACTTATCCACAATAATTTCTGGATGTCCTGCTAGAAGTGAAAAGATAAATATCAGTTTTCACTTCTAATTTCCTTCTTGGTGTTTCTCAGCTGCCTGTGACATTGATAGATGCCACCCAACTAAACCAACCAGCCACAGTGATGTGGTTGCACAAAGACTTATCACAGGGCCAAAGATGGGCCTGTTTTTTTGACTCCGCTGATTTTTTTTTGTTTCAGCAAGAGTGTTGAAGTGAAGACTATTTCACTTTTTGTATTTTTACTTTTTAATCAGCAGAAACACAACACTAACTATGAACTGTCCCATCTTTCCTCACACACTGAGGTTTAAGAGTGGCTGTCCAGTAAGGTATCCCTGGAAGATAAATACTAGTTACAGAAACTACCAAGATGTTACTTGAAAGAAGGAAGCATAAATAGATGCTTGGTGCTCTCTGAGCATGGTTGTTTTCTTGTAGATGTTTCATTACTCAAACTAGGGTAACATCAGACCTTTTATTACCCAAACTAGACGGCATCATCATGCTGTTATCTAGTATTCTCTTCTCTTCTCTTCTCTTCTCTTCTCTTCTCTTCTCTTCTCTTCTCTTCTCTTCTCTTCTCTTCTCTTCTCTTCTCTTCTCTTCTCTTCCCTTCCATTCCATTCCATTCCATTCCATTCCATTCTATCAATCCTGAGCTATAATTCTCCTCTATTAGTAAAATATGAAGATCCAAAGGGCTTCTGAGAAGAGACGTTGGAGACATTCAACCCTCTTTTTAACTATTCTGGCACAATTGCATACTTAATAATGTCTTCTCTTTAGTCTACAAAGTTCGTATTCTTAACACTTGCAAATTAAAAATGCTAGGACATTAGGAAGACAAATCTTGGCACATTCTGTGAATACCAGATTAGCTCACACATTATGCAAATATTATGCAAATATTATTTCCTTCATACAGCAAATGAATTAAATGTGTTTGATTTAATTAGATTGGTGTCATGAACTACATTCCACAACAGAAGAAGAAACAGCTTGTTTGAGACAGCATCAACTCTGCTGGACCAGATAATCTTTTCTTAACTGCAAAAGTGAGGAAAGAGAAACTGAGATGGACAGAGTGAAAAATAATTTGCTTTGAAACATTTTCTTCAAAAAATCTTTCATTGCTTGGTGATGAAAAATATTAGTTTTGAATGTGGCTATGTTAGTTTTTATTGGCAGAAGATATTCACAATTTTGCAATCTTAATTTTTGACAACTTTTTGTATTTGTCATCTAGCCATACTACAGCAGTCACTGTCTAAGTTGCTGGGAAAAAAAAAATCCATTCCATCTTATAATTAAAACAATTTTAATAAATAAATATTACATATTTATAAGAGCCAGTTTGGTCTAGTGCAGGGGTAGGCAACCTTGGCTCTTTTATGACTCGTGGACTTCAATTCCCAGAATTCCCAGGCTCAGGAATTCTGGGAGTTGAAGTCCATGAGTCATAAAAGAGCCAAGGTTGCCTACTCCTGGTCTAGTGGTTAAGGCATCATGTTAGAAACTGGGAAATTGTGAGTTCTACTTCTGCTTTAGCCATAAAAACCTAGATAGGGTTTCTCACCCAGTGAGAAATAAATAAATATTTAAGATGCATTAAAATATTAGGCAAATTCCCTTCCATAAGCTGGTGTAAAACAAGGGACTGCTATGAATAAGAACACACAATAATATAATTCAAAACTCTGGACTTTCAGATATTGAAATATGCTTCCTAGAAGGCCCAGTTAACATAGCCAATAGGAAGAAATCTGGTTTTCATATTTCTGCAATATTCAGAGGTAACATTGCCTGATGTTTAGAGGGATAGAGCACACGGCTTGTCCACCATAGCCAGCGGAAACAATATTTAATTATCTCACCAACTTCTCTTGAAAGATTTTCAGGGCACTTAAGAAAATACTTTACTACTGCATGGATGTATTGCAAATATTGAGAACAGAGTGAAGAACTGCAACCAAGACAAGAAATAAATAAAAGAAATATAAGTCTTGATCAGAAATGGAATAAGACAAAACATCTGAGACAAGACCCTCCCTGGTTTTCATGAATATAAAGAGAGAGAGGGAAACACACATCCAGACATGCAAGATTCTTGCAGTATAGCAATAGGAATAGCACTTAGGCTTTTATACTGCTTCTTAGTGTTTCACAGCACTCCCTGAGCAGTTCACAAATGTCAGCATATTGCCCCCAACAACCTGGGCCCTCATTTTACCAACCTTGGAAGGATGAAAGGCTGAGTCAACTTTGAGCCGGTCAGGATCGAACTCCAGGTTGTGGGCAGAGTTAGCCTGCAATACTATATTCTAACCAGTGCGCCACCATGGCTCCTGTATAACCTTATGATAAAATCAGAATTAGCATGGATGACTTTGGTTTCCTAATCTGGTCTACCTTGAAGGTCCTGACAATAGCATCCAACTAAACTGAATAACAATGTCTTTCCAGGAATGATTTAGAAGGGATTTATGTGGGGTCCTTGGTGCTCTTTTTGTCTTTTATATGAGATTTACAATATTGTCCCTGGTATTTCCTGACATTTGTGAGTATTTAAAATCCTACTAGAAATCAGATCCTACAGTTTTTCCAGATGCAAGAATTAGTTCATATTGCTATAGGACTGTGACAGTGTAATTTTCTGCCAGTATCCTCTTCTGTGACATAAAACTAAGTGTAATGATTCTCCTTTCTTATAGAAGAAATCCATTAAAATCCATCTTCTATTCACCCACAAAATTTTGGAGATTAAAGAAGTTGGCTAATGCTTCCACTTATCAGAGTCATCCTACAGAGACATAACCAATTTTCTTTTTTATTTAAGTATGCGAATGCTTTTTTATTTTTGCATACATAGAAGATTTTGGATTTGAAAAAGAAAAAGATTTAAATACTGTCTCCCCATGGAGCCCATTATTTACCTGCCAGGGAGAGGTGACGGCTTAAATAATATGCACCTGAGAAGGCTTTGCAAAATGGGGAACATGATTTAAACAAATGGAAATGTCAGTTAAAAAAGAAAAATCACTTCTATAATAATGGATCAGAACTTCCTTCCTGTTTGTAATGAGAACAGCATAGATTTGAGAAGCAGCTAGGAAACATATTCAGTAAATAAGTAATGAATTAAAAAGTGACTTTGAGGCCTGAAAATGTCTATTTGCTAAGCTGGGACAACTTCACAATACTTAGGCCTCAGTTATAGTACAGGGCTGGAGTGAGAATGGAAATCACACATAGAGAGATTGTATTATTTATTTCGTAAAATTAAACCTCTAAATTCTTGCACCTTTTCAAACTAAATAAAAACTCCTTTTTTATGACCCTGCGATCCCTTAATTTGGCAACTGAATGGAACTGAGTGTTTACTGGCTGGATGACCCTTCCTGACACCTACTCAGAGTTCGCAGCAAATATTTTTTCTTTGCACCCTAAGAGAAAAATACTGCCACTACCTAGGATTGAACTTTCAACTTTCTAAGTGGGACCCAATAAATAAATAGCTATATATTGGCAGATGTACCAAGCTTGAACACCTTGTAACCTAAGACCAGGTTATGTGTTTTTATTATTTAAAAAATATATCTGGAAGAAATACATGTGGTAGTGGAATAGAGAGATGCATTGTTGAAATTTTGGGGGAAAATATGATGCTGAAACTCATCCATTCTGCTTCCAAATTTCAGCTATGGGTCGTGGAGTACTGAGGGAGGGTTTCCACAAAAGAGTGTTGGAGAAAGTACATATGTTGTGCCTATGCTTAATTCTGTATATACTGTAATTCACAATCACTACACAGTAGAAAAACCAGGGCTTTTTTTGTCACAGAACGCCCAGAACGGAGTTCCGGCACCTTTTTTGGATGGAACCTTGTAGGGTAGGCAAGGCGGGTTGCATAATGTGTGCGAGTTCTGGCACTTTTTTTTTTTTTTTTTTTACAAAAAAAGCACTGAGAAAAACACTGCAAACTAAACACTATGAAAGCAGCAAAAAGACAGGTTGGGCTAGCATCCAAAATGGTGTAAAATTCAGTCTCCTTATGTATGATGGTGCTGCTAAGTATAAATATATGGTGTGCTGTAAACCAACAACTGACTCTTTTCCATCTTCTCCTGCCTTCTGGGATCTTCTAGGTTGGAGTTGCAGACCGAATTGTTCACATCAGCGAAAGTTTATAGCTTAAAAGTTCGTAAGTAGAATTGCAATCATACTGGATGAGTTATTCCTTCTTTCCTGAGAAAGTCAAAGACAGGACCCCCAAAATCATTGTCTATACAATAAACTGACTTGAGGCTAGAATTTACGATATTTGCAAATATCTGCAAACATATGTAAGAATGTGTTTTATATGAAATATGGAAATGTGGAATGGCTCAACTGGCGTGGAATACACGGGCTATTTCAAAAGAACTAGCAAAATGATTCTTCTTATGTTCACAGACTTTGTTTTTAGAGTTAAGACTGCTTTGCCTCCAGCACCTTTGAGGCTCTTTATCGCTTCTTCCTTCCCCCACTGACCCTATAAAGTGAAAAATCCTATTTCCCACCTAATTCCTGGAACGACAAGCTGATAAAAACTTTTTAAAGCCATCTATTTTGGAAAGCCTACGAGAGAGAGAGAGAGAGAGAGAGAGAGAGAGAGAGAGAGAGAGAGAGAGAGAGAGAGAGAGAGAGAGAGAGAGAGAGAGAGAGAGAGAGGAGAGAGAGCAGAAAGCTCAAGAATAAACATCTCCAGGACATGGTTTATCTTGCGGTGCACGTCTATCACCTTATTATATTTTCCTTTTATTTGTTCGCAGAGCAGCGTGGATGCGTTCATTTTTTGGCTCTCTTCCTTTCAGCCTTCTCAGTAAGCAGTTCTGTCAAAATGTTTCCTCGGTCCTCAGCAACCCACCCGGCTTTCTCTAAACTCAACACACATATTCCTCGCTTTCTTGGCCCAATGCCAGAGTATAATCTTCTGACTGAGTCAACATATGCAAGATTTTGACAGACACCTAAACTCCCTAGAAAGGTCACACAAATCTCAGTGTACCTGTCCCTTTTGCTAAACTAGAGAAAAGGAAGCAGACAATAAAATATCTGGTCTTGATTTATTTTATCTGGTTATCTTTACGGTGGCGCAGTGGTTAGAATGCAGTACTGCAAGCTATTTCTGCTGACTACCAGCTGCCAGCAGTTCGGCAGTTCGATTCTCACGGGCTCAAGGTTGACTCAGCTTTCCATTCTGCTGAGGTTGGTAAAATGAGGACCCAGATTGTTGGGGGCGATAAGCTGACTCTATAAACCTCTTAGAGAAGGCTATAAAACACTGTGAAGTGGTGTATAAGTCTAAGTGCTAGTGCCATATAGTTGGTCCTTGACTTACAAGAGTTCATTTAGTGACTGTTCAACATTACAATGGCATTGAAAAAAAAGTGACTTAAGATTATTTTTCACACTTATGACTGTTGCAGCATCCCCGTGGTCATGTGATCAAAATTCAGATACTTGGCAATTGATTTATATTTATGACGACTGTGGTGTCCCGGGGTCATGTGGTCTCCTTTTGCGACCTTCTGACAAGCAAAGTCAATGGGGGAGCCAGATTCACTTAACAACCATGTTACTAACTTAACAACTGCAATGATTCACTTAAAAACAGTGGCAGGAAAGGTCACACAATGGGGCAAAATTCACTTAACAGCTGTCTTGCTTAGCAATGGAAATTTTGGGCTCAGTTGTGGTCGTAAGTCGAGGACTACCTGTATTTAGAAACTATCCCCCTCCCTCAAACAGTGACTGGGCGATGTACAAATAGACATTAAAAAAGAAAGAAACAGTATATAAATGTTATAACTGCAACAGCTAAAACTATAAAATAGTTAAAGTTTTTATTTATTAAGATATATTCTTTTTTAAAAAAATTCAGGTAAGGGATTCCTAAAGAGGTAAGCAGTCGAAGAAAAAGCCTCTGTGAGGAGCAGTTTTAGTTTTCCTCTTGAATGCAGAGAGAATAGAATAGAATAGAATAGAATAGAATAGAACAGAACAGAACAGAACAGAACAGAACAGAATAGAATAATAACTTTATTGTCACTTTGAATGTACACTAATCGGCATACATTAAAATGAAATTTTGTTTCATACAGAGTTATTTAATCTTAAAAATGTTTTAGAGTATATCACTATGAAGGTGTAATCAGAGATGGAAGAAACCAGCATTCAACCTGCCTAGCCTAAAGAAGTAGTACAGGCAATCCTCAATGTACAAGAACAACAATTGCGCCCAGAATTGCTAAGTAAGATGGTTGTTAAGTGAATCATAAGGTAGTTATGTGAATTTGGCTTCCTCTATTCACTTTGCTTGATGGAAACCAGCTGGGAAGATTCCAGATGGCATCATGTGACCCCAGGACACTGCAACCACTGTAAATACAGGCCAGTTGCCAAGGGCTCAAGTTTTGATCAGATGACTGAACCAGTTGTATATCCCTTTTTTCAGTAAGGTTGTAACTTCGAATGGTTGCTAAATGAAAGGTCGTAAAACAAGGGCCACCTGTAAGGGAAGAAGCTGGCAGCTGTGTCTTCAAAAGAGTGTATTGCTTTTTTAAAATACTGGTAAGAATAAGAGGAGGGTTGCAAAATCACCATGGATTATGTCCATGGTGAGAAAAATTAACTAGTGGAACAGCTTATCTCCAGAAATCGTGGGCGCTCCATCACTGGAGATTTTTAAGAAGAGACTGGACAGTCACTTTTCTGAGATAGTATAAGGTCTCCTGCTTGAGCAGGGGGCTGGACTAGAAGACCTCGAAGGTCCCTTCCAAATCTTCTATTCTATTCTATTCTATTCTATTCTATTCTATTCTATTCTATTCTATTCTATTCTATTCTGCACCCTCCTTCTATCCAGTTCAGAGTAAGCCTATATGCCACTCAGTTCAGCCACCCAAAATAAATAAATAAATAAATAAATAAATAAATAGTTTGGTGTTTATTAAATATCAGCAAACATCAGAGACAGTTAACTAGCAAAATGGAACAAAGGCAAAAGCAAGGAGAGACTTGAGATCAACATCAGGCAAGAATTTACATTATTTATATCTCTTGAGAGTTCCAGATCAAATGGCATTAAACTTTCCAGAGACGGATAGAAGAAACAACATTGTGGGTAGCTAGCACAGGCAGTCCCAAAGGATGTGGCCTTTGGCTGTTTCAGCTTTGATTCTTCTGTGTACATATCAGCAACAGGACAGTGATAGGAAGCGAGACATTGGATGATTCGTTCTCTGTTCTGCACAATTTAGGGGGAGAATGGAGAATGACGTATTCAGCAAGGCAAAATAAAATAAAGCGAGACAGGATTATAAATAAAATATAAATTAAAAAAGTCAAATAAAATGATAAAAAATAAAATAAGTAAAGTAAAATAAAAATAAAATAAAATGATAAAATAATAGAACAATAATATAAAATAACAAAACAAAACAGGAAAAGTTTTAGTCGGGTCTGGTGTAGCTTTTATTCACACCACTGATAATGAGGATAATTAGCCTGTTATATTTATTTATTTATTTACATTTTATTAAATATATTGGCTGCTCATCTTAAGATAGGATAACTCTGGGTAGCTTACAATTATTATCTTCCAGAAGATTTAAAAAAAAAACCACAACAATTTGCCAAGCAGTTGGGCTTGTTTTGGGTTCTATCAACCAAGGAATATCGGCTGGCAGGAACCAGAAAAAGTTCCTTCTTTATCAAAATCCCTGATCTCTGGAATATTTTTCCTTCAAATCAGGACAATCCCAACTCTGCTATTCTTTTATAAGGCATGAAGTCTTGGTTATGGGTCTGGGCCTGGGGTTCTGAGTATGTTAAGGGTCCCATTTCCTGGGTTTATTACCATTCACAGCAACCTTTTTTTCTTGGTGCCATATATATTAATTTTGTACTGTTTTAATTATTTTAACATTTGCCATTGTATGCCACCCAAAGTCGCTTGTTGAGATGGGTGGCTATAGAAATAAAATAAATCAATAAATAAAACTAAAGTTTAAAATTGTATACAGGAATATTGTCTAAAACAGTGGTTCTCAACCTTTTTAATGCCGCGACCCCCAACCGGTCGTAAGTCAAGGACTACTCAACCGGTCGTAAGTCAAGGACTACTCAACTGGTGCAGCACCGTTTGCAGAATGGGACTTTTGGTGGGCTCAGCAGGGCAGAGACAGCCGGGACAATTCCTATTGGCTTTTGAAAGCCAATAGAATTAGACTCTATTCAAGAGAGTCTATTCTATTGGCTTTCAAAAGCCAATAGAATAAAAGGAAAACGGGAAAAAAATGGCGGACTGCGTTGTTTGGCGACCCCCGTGAAATGGTCGTTTGACCCCAAATGGGGTCCCGACCCACAGGTTGAGAACCACTGGTCTAAAATATCCAGTTAGCTTGGCTTTTACAAAGTAAACTTACTAGAATTTAGTATTCAGATTAAACAAATCCAGGCAGGACCATTAATTGACAAAAAGATGGTCTGCTTCCATTCACTGTTGCATTTTTGTTTTCCCTTGATGGATTGATGCATTCTGGGATTTAAAAAATGCCATGCAACCTAAAACCAGGTTGTTCCCTGCAGACATCTAGCATACATGTGCTAAATCTTTCACTTAATCCAATGAACCAATTATGGAGAATAACACAACAGCAAATTTGGAAGGGACTTTGGAGATCTTCTAGTCCAACATCCTGTTCAAGAAGGAGATCCTTTACCAGTCCAGACAAATGGCTGTCCATTCTCTTCTTAAAACCTCCAGTAATAAAACATCCACTGGAGGCAAGTCGTTCCATTGATTAACTGTTCTTACTGTCAGGAAAGTTTTCTTTAATTCTAGGCTGGATCTCTCCTTGATAAGTTTCCACTTCTTGTCCTGCCTTCAGGTGCCTTGGAGAATAGGTTGACCCTTTCTTCTTTGTGATAGCCCTTCAAATATTGGAACAGTACTATCATGTCACCCCCTAGTCCTTCTCTTAGACTATACAGACTCGATTCTCATAGCAATAGCAATAGCACTTAGACATATATACTGCTTCCAGTGCTTTACAGCCCTCTCTAAGCGGTTTACAGAGTTGGCATATGCCTCCCAACAATCTGGATCCTCATTTTACTGATCTTGGAAGGATGGAAGGCTGAGTCATCCTTGAGCCAGTGAGAATAGAGCTGCCGAACTGCTGGCATCTGGCAGTCAGGAGAAGTAGCCTGCAGTACTACATTCTAACCACTGCACCACCACAGCTCAGTATCATATCATCCATCCTCTTCTTCAAATTTCTAATCACCAACAACATAAAATACAGGAGATGCTAGAACAGGACACTAAGAATTGTAGATCCTCAGTGCTGATCCTCTTGTCTTACTACAAGTAAGAAACCATCCATCTCTTACCACTCCAATCCAGTTTGATGGTTAACCCCCCTGGACCACACTTCAGAGGGCATCAATAGGCCAAAGAAACATTTTCCCTTTTGATCTTGCTTTTGAAAATGTGTTTGCAGCCAGATTAGAATGTTATTTCCAGCTACAAAAATCTTAAATTATAAGCACCAAATATAAAAACCATCTATCTTGGTGTTTTTCTTTTTTTTGCCAAGGCAAGTCTAAGGATTGTTCTGCTTTTATTGTTTTTGTGAGTTTTAGCTAAATTAACCCTTATAGTTGCCTGAGAATGGAAAGATGGAGATGGGAAGAAATGGGAACTTCCCCAGCCTGCCGTGTACTTGAAATGGATGCCCTTAAAACCCGCAAAGCATTAGCCAAATCCAATTGGTTATGCTTATTACTGCTAGTATTTGCAGAAAATTCATTTCAGTTGCACTGCGGAGATGCATTCAGATTAAGTGAACCCATTGAGTTCTTAAATATACGATGGGGAAAAGGTCAGAGACTAACATAACTCTAAAGAAGGTCAAGGGAAAATGAAGATTTGTGGAATAATAGACGAGGAATCAGAAGTTAATTTCTGCAGTTTCTAGTCTTACTCCAAAAAGAGAATAACAAAAGAAAACCAGGAGTGCCAAATGGATGTTGTCTACCCAACAAATTAATTGATGCAGAAATTATCAATACTACTACTATTCTACTTCCAAATATTTTGACTGTGATTTGCACAGAAAAATGTGTGTGTATATATATATATATATATATATATATATATATATATATATATATATATGTATATATTTGTATATGTGTGTGTATGGATAGAGATGATAGATAGATAGATAGATAGATAGATAGATAGATAGATAGATAGATAGATAGATAGATGGATGGATGGATGGATGGATAGATAGATAGATAGATAGATAGATGATAAATTTTGGTTAAATATATAACAAATGCTTGTGCTGATATTAGACATCATGCTGTGGGATGTATTATAAATGGGAATATTGCTTTGATGTGGTATATCAAAATATTTTGATTCTGTGGGGTAAGAATATGAATTATCTGCAGAGAATGTTACATGGATTGTATCTAACATTGCAATGAGCAGTGTGGATATGAAAATCAGTGTATCAATGACTAAGAGAGTTGTGTTTGACAAGGAAAGGAAAAGTTGTAAATTACAACTGATATGTATCTGTAAATTATGCATACATTGCAAAAAATAGTGGAAGTACATGAATTTTTATTTACTTTTGTAAAATGTGCCCTAAAGATACAAAAATGGATGAAGAGATTTTAATTGTCCTAAGGCTGGTAGAAAAGTAATAGTTTGTTATAATATTTGACAAAAAAAATACACCCAAAAAAATGGCTATTTATAGAAGGCTGTTTCTGTTTACTTTATTATATGGAAATGAGGGCACACTATGTACCACAAAAGTATGGTAAATACACCAGGAAAGGAATACTTAATGTAAAATCTTAAATGCATTAAATATATCTAAGTTAGAGTCAAGAATGAGTAAGTGATACTGTAAATGACTGCAAATTGAGTAGAAAAGTGAGTGAACAATATGAAAGAAATATATTGATTGATTGATTTGGTCATGTAAAAACTATTAAGGAGAACTGAATCACAAAACAAGGATATGAAATAAAAAAGAATAGGTGAAAACAAAGAGGAAATCCGAGCAAGTCAAGATTGGATGATGATGAGTAACTCAAAAACAGTGGGGTTTTTTTTTTTAACCTTAGCAACTTTAAAATATGTGAACTGGCTGGGGAATTCTGAGAATTGAAGCCTACATATCTTAAAATTGCCAAAGTTGGGAAACATGCTCAAAGAGATGAAAGAAGCTTAAATAACAAATGTGTGTACATTGATATATGGATGTAATATATTCAAGAATGGTTTTGTGGTTATAGGAAAGACATAACATAGATATATCTATGTTCTATATATAGTATAGAACATATATGTACCTAAATATCTAAAATTTTTGAGTTAGATTGCTTGTTTCTTCTCTTTTGCTTACTATTTCTTGTGCTTTTTCTGCATTTTTCAAGAGATTGCTTGCCTGAGTTACATTTTTGTAGGTATTAGCAAGTTTATGGTTGCTACCTTAAGACTTCAGAGTCAATGTTTTGTTCGTGCAAAACATTGCTACAAACTATGTTAGTTATTGGATAACTGGTGAAATTGACGTAGGCATCATTCATTCATTCATTCATTCATTCATTCATTCATTCATTCATATATCATGTTTCTATACCACCCATCTCATCTAAGTGACTCTGGGTGGGTCACAATAAAAACATGTCACAAAATATAAAAGCATAAATAAGAACAAAGTTAAAAACAGAATTAAAAAATAGGCTTAACAGCAATAAAAGTTAAAATGTTAAAAAGGTGGAGAGAACACCTCCATGACACCAACCCACTCCAGGATTGCCTAATACACTACGACCCACATGCCAATCAGCATAGCCAGGTCTTCATCCCTTTTTTGCAGGCCAGAAAAGTGGAGACCTGCCAGAACTTTTCAGAGAGATAGAAGTAAGGCAGTCATGAGCTCTGCATAGTAAGATTTGCTCAAAATTGTGGAATATCGTATGCTGGGAGAAAATGCTAGGAAAGAACTGGTAGAATTATCTTTGATTCTGACTGTGAATAAATGGTAGTGCATACAGTACTGAATGTCTATGGAGAGTCTCAGTCATCCAGTTGTCCCAAAGGTACTTTCAAAAGACAGCTGGGCTTTTTTTTTTTCTCTTGAAAATGTTCCAAATGAAGAAGCTTCTTAGATGAGAAGTGAAATGTTTTCAAGGGGAACACCACCCCCCCAAAGAAAGTTCAATTGGCTTTTGAAAAGCACCTTTGGGACATATTGTTGTATTTCAGTATTGTGGAATGAGGACAAGAAGTAATGGATGGAAACTTGTTAAGAGAGATTGAAAGCTAGAAGTAAGGAGAAACTTCCTCACAGTGAGAACAATTAAGCAGTGGAATAGCTTGCCTACTGGGGTTGTGGGTGCTCCATCAATGGAGGTTTTCAAAAATAGACTGGACAACCATTTGATCGGAGTGGCATAGCGTCTCCTGCCTTGAGTAAGGGGGGTTGGACTAGATAAACTCTGAGGTCCCTTCCAGCCTACAAATCTATGTTCTACAAAAAAATAATCAGTTCATTAGTACAGAATACATCTAAGTCTTGAGTTCTTGGTATTCTCAGAGCCTGGTTGTTTTCCTGCAGATGTTTCATTGCTAGGCATCATGCATTAATGATGTAGCCTGATAATAAAATGCCTGCAGGAGAATAACCAAGCTCTGAGAACCAAGAACTCAAACACATCCTTATCATTTAATGCATATTCATAACTCACCTCTTAAGTCATCTTGATGTTTCTTTCCCATTTTCAATATTTTCCTTATTTTTCAAAAAAGACGGTGCTGCAATACTTTGGTAGCATATGTTCCTCTCCTTCCCATAAATTTCTTCTGTCCCTTTTCTACTCTCTGTCTGGTTTCACACAATTTACATAACTCCATTGCTGAGTGTATAATTTATTTATTTATAAGTTAGATTTTTAGACTGTCCAGCTCATCATTAACTCTGCACTGCACAGACTTAAAAACACTGACTTTCTACCATGCAATAATGAAGGTTTTAAAAAAAATGAAGAAAAAAAAGAATTACAGAGGAGCTTAGCAGGAGGAACAAATCTATACTATCAATACATAAAAATCATTCATATAATGAGCACATCAGACCAGAATTGTTGGAAGGTTGAATCTAAATTTTAACTTCTAAAATGGGGATGGGTGGATTAGAAAGTTCACATGACAGTTTTATCCCCCCATAACACAGTTTGCTTGTTCAGTCATTTATTTGTTTGTTTATTTATCTATAGTTTAGATTTATAAACACTGGGCCACATAGCAGAATTTGGATGGCATACAACCAAAACCAACAGAATAGTAAAAATCTACCCCCATTCCAACTCCATAAAACTAAATATAAAAAGGGGAGAGGGGAATATGCCATAGCCAAAATAAACTACAAACCTAAGGGCATGAAACCCAGCTATTTTACAGCCAAGTTTTTTTTTAAAAAAATCATCTGAAAGATGCAGACTCAATTCATTGTGTCTTTCGGAGAAGACCAGATATTTTATATTCTTGGCTGTTCTTTGGTGAACAGGGGAGAAGAACTTTTGTTGGGGGTCCTTGGTGCTCTCAAAGATTGATTGTTTTCTTGCAGACATTTCATTACCAAACTAAATAACCCAATTAGTGTTAGTACTGATGATGTTAACCAAGTTTGGTAATGAAATGCCTGCAAGAAGAAACACAAAGAGCACCAAGGACCCCAGACTTCAACCCTGAGCAACAAATATTCTCTTCTGTCAGAAGCTTTGTTTCAAACCACCATCAGAACATTCTTTGACTGTTAAGTAGATGTTCCCTTCTCCTGACTTGGTTTGCTGTCATTATTACTGTTGTGGAAGAAAAGCCATTTCAGAACTAATATCTGCTGACATGTAATTGTATCTTCCCCACTGACTTTAAAGGCCACCCGTACTTTCACAAGTCTTGCATGATTATCCAGAGGTTTGTCAGCATTTTTCTCTTTTTGAAAGAAAGAGAGATGTTTGCATTTCTTTCAGAGAGAGAGAGAGAGAGAGAGAGAGAGAGAGAGAGAGAGAGAGAGAGAGAGAGAGAGAGAAAGAATATTTTACAATATCCTGGATTGGCCCGCCAACCACTTTCATTCATCCTTCACTAAATAATAACAGGCAGTCAACCTTGCAGTTCGGACTCAATCATTTTTTGGAATGTCAGGGAAACATTGTCAAATTAAAAGCAGGAAGCAAATCTCCCTCCCACCCTTATATCTGAAAATATAAGGCCAGAGAGATGCAACTTCTAATTTCTCTGTGATGCAGTAGCATCTCTTTACTGTAGCTAAATGTCTATGGAGATTCTCAGTCATCCAGGTCATGGTTGTCCCAAAGGTGCTTTTTCAAGAGGCAACTGGACTTTCTTTGTTTTTCCTTGAAGACGTTTTGCTTCTCATCCAAGAAACTTCTTCAGTTCTGAACTGAAGAAGCTTTTTGGATGAGAAGTGAAACGTCTTCAAGGAAAAAAACAAAGGAAGTCCAGTTGCCTCTTGAAAAAAAACACTTTGGGGACTCTTTAACTGTAGGTTTTGTAGGTGACTCAGAAGTAGAAACCTCACATGAGAGCAATCCGTTGCTAATAAACAAGATAAAGTGAAATCTGGCAGAGATTGGGTGGGGTAAGGTTGAAATCTTATAAAAGATTTCATGGGTAGAGCTGCTGGCATATATATATAGCTCTGGAAAATAATGAGGTGACAATGTTGTTTGTGTCATCTGATAGTCCAGTGTCTATACAGTTCAGCCAGGAAATAAAATTAAGTACGGACAGGAAACATGACCCTATTAATAACTATACTTACCTCATTCAGCTACAAGTGCTAGTAGAAATGGGAACACATGTATGTTTGTAATGATCTGATTTTTTTCCATGTCAGATTTTTGTTTTAATAACCATCAATTATCACATGGAATTAGATGACATGAAAATATCAGTCATCCTACTCTTCCTACCTCCAGATGTCTCACATTTTTCAAAAAATATCTCGGACTCTCTCTCTACACTTTTCTTTGAGCCTTAGTTTTACAAATACTAAGAACAAAAGTGAAACTCTTGATTTCACCCCTTCTGGCCTTGTTCTAATAACCTACTTAAATCAGCCAGATTTCCTTACCAGCATAGATGTGGTAGAATCTGCAGTTGAAGTGAGGGAAGGAGTTAAGAGACTGGCTAGCCGGGAATCCTTAAATGGGGGAGGGGGAGAAGTAGTTTGAGAGCAGACATTCTCAGTGTTTCTCAACCTTGACAATTTTAAGACATGTGGACTTCAACTCCCAGAATTCCACAGCCAGCAATGCTGGCTGTGGAATTCTGGGAGTTGAAGTCCACATGCCTTAAAATTGTCAAGGTTGAGAAACACTGCGAGTCTAAACAGTAGAGTGCTTATCTGGTTGTTCTGTAGTGATTGCGGTTTATCTGGTGAGATACTTGTAAATAGGCAAGTAGCAATAAACATACAGCTCTGATCAGTTCTCAGTATCGTTCTGGTTCTTTGTCCAAACCGACACACAGTCGGTTTGGAGAATACACACACTCAAAAATGAAAGCAAATATACATGTTCCAGAATAATGATGCGAGGTCGAAGTTGAGTCAGTCACCGAGACCAGAGATTTATTCTTCCAGTTTTCAGAGTCACGCTGGAGCCTATTTTCAGGGAATTTCTCTCTATCTATTTTATCTAAATCTCTGGTCCCAGTGACCGACCCAAATTTGATCTTGCAATACATATACTACCCACATTCTCTGGAAAATGCCAAGTATCATACGAATGTTTGCATTAGGAAAGTACTAACACACCACAAAACCAATTTCCCACTGGCTAGGAAGGCAGCAGTGCCTAGAGAATGTTGAGAGATATGTTTTGTCCTGTGCTGCAAATTCCAGGAATATCACTGGAGAGCAGCAAAGAGAGATAGGAAGCTCACTTTGCTGTCATCTAATGACAATCAAGATCTTTGTGGTACAGATCTATTTTTTTTTCAGCCACTCTTTATTTTCAACGTTTTTCCTTTGGAAGACTGTTTGTTTGCTTATTGAAT
The DNA here is from genome assembly GCF_016545835.1 of Crotalus tigris. NCBI lineage: Eukaryota > Metazoa > Chordata > Lepidosauria > Squamata > Viperidae > Crotalus > Crotalus tigris. The sequence continues at coordinate 885,479 of NW_024097149.1, read as the reverse complement.
TTATATCTTCTCCTTCAGTTATTCAAGGAAGAATGCTTTATGTTCTCTTTCTCTATTTTTCCTTTGGTGCTATTCCAACACTGATCATGCCTGGGATCGACTAGGATTTAGGTGTCATCATGATACAACTGACTGACTTAGCTGACTGGGTTAGTTAACCCTTTTATGGTGTTTCCACAGATTGATACTCCCTCCTATTGAAACCAGTAGGGGAACAGGACCATTGTGTTTTCACAATATGCTTAACAATTGTTATTCATTAGATCATTGCTTTTAATAAAGTTTATACTATATGTTAATTAATTAAAATAAACATGTTTCTATATCGACTCACTTTCTGGATTCATATAATATATCAAATGATATGGTTTGCACAACAAGCTTAAAACATTGTGCAAATGTATCTACTATGCCTTTATTTGACCTGATTATACATGGTGTGTGACAATAGCATTGTTTAATGTGTGTTTTTAAAAAAAGTTTTTAATTTAATATTAAATTTATGTGCCACCCATTTTGCTATCCCAAATGTTCCCCTCTCCAGCATCATGATACTAATATGGTACCCCCATAAAGGTGGCCCTTGACTTACAACCATTTGTTTAGTGACTGTTCAATGTTACAACAGTGCTGAAAAAATGAATTATGACCATTTTTCACACTGACAACCATTGCAGCATCCCCAAGGTTATGTAATCAAAATTCAGACACTGATAACAATTTATCAGTGTCTTGGGATCGTGTGATCACCTTTTGCGACTTTCTGACAAGCAAAGTCAATAAGGGAGGCAGATTCACTTAACAACCGTGTTACTAACTTAACAATTGCAGTGATTCACTTAACAACTGTGGCAAGAAAGCTCATAAAATGAGAGAAAACTCACTTTACAACTGTCTCGCTTAGCAACAGAAATTTTGGGCTCAATTGTGATTGAAATGTGTCTAAGTGCCAGATCCTGCAAAGAAACTACAAAGGAACAATGCCCTCTCATTGTACTTCAAACACCCATTTGGGGTTTCACAAGGGGAACGTTTCACAGTGGGTCACTTTCCCTTCTGTTCCAAGAGGGTGGGACTAGATCTAACAGGCTTAAATTATGGGAGTCAATTTCATGTTGATATTAAGTCAAAATTCCATAGTGTTTGGCTATGGAAGTAATATCTAGGCGAAATGGAATACAGTTTCTATTACTGGAAACCTATGAGCAAGGCCTCATTCCAGCTTTAAACTTCCTGCATTGATTAAATAGTAGACTCTCCTAGCCTTGTTTCTATGCCAGTTAACTTCCTAGAATTATCTGATTAACCTATGTTGGCAAGAGAATAGTATTCTAGAGTCTTTTTATTTTTCCCTTTCCTAGCATTTTCCCACAAGTTCAGGGTCTCTTTTCAGGATCAGCCAAGTATTGATCTGTTGGTTGCAACAGGAATTGACCAACTGGCTTTTGAACTGAGTTAATGTTATGAACTGAGAAAGAGTAATTGGCTGAAAGTCACCCAGCTAGATTTCATGCTTAAGGTGGGACTATTATTCATAGTCTCCTGGTTTCTAGCTGATATTGTAACCATTAGATCAAACTGGCTGTCTTGAAGAATATTCTAGAATGCCTATGGCTTTATCTATCAATACAGCTGTTATGCTGTTATAGACATCTCCATGCACTGATTTCCTCAACCAAGGTGTTTTCTGGCTTTAGTTTAGTGAAAGCAGTGTCCATGTACTTTTATATTTATCACTGATCTATTTTAATGGGATTTAAGTAGCTCTAAATTTCCTTGTGCTCAGAGTTCTGTATATTCATACAATGGGAAAGGAATGGTCTTTTTGTGTTTATTGAAAAGCTTCCTGTGACGAATGTCCTCCTACAAAGAACTAAAAGGTAAATTGAGTGAGTGGAAAGGCATTAGTCTAGCAGAATATGTTTTTGTATTCATAACAGCTCCCTCTTTCTTGTTCCCATCTGTAGAAAATTTTGGAGCATCCTGAAAAGTAACTGTCCAATTATAGCAATCAAATATTGGTTGCTTCGTAGCTCAAAGGAGGGTGACAGTTTCACGTCCTGTTGAGAGCTGCTTACTACGGGATGAGACTAACCCTTTTACCATGGAAATTCTCCAATTTTAAAATGATTTATTGTATTTTTGTACAGCCTTTGCTTCAAAAATTTTGTCTAGCTTTCATAGTCCAAAATCTCTAACCCAACACCAAACCTTTGGTGAAGGGATGACAGCTTTCCTGATGTGTAAAATAATTGAAAGTCTGCAGTGATGCAATACAGCCATTAGATTCCATGAAAATATCACAACAACTTGCACGTTTCTAAGAGCAGTGGATGGCTCAGCTGTGAGCACAAGACTTCATGGCATTTTTATTAATTATAATGTATTGCCAAGACTCTGATCTATCCAGGGATAATATATGCATTTGAGCTTGCCTTGCGACTTTCTTTTCACAACTTTCACAACTTTTATTTTGGCATTTGAATTTCTCCACACTTTCCCCATCTATAAAGCCTTAATTTCAATGGACAAAGGCCAAAGTGAGGCCTTTGTCCATTGAAATTAAGGCTTTATAGATGGGGAAAGGGTGGAGAAATTCAAATGTCAAAATAACTCTGGAGACTCTACCCTATTTCATTATCTTTACTAATTTGATAAGTAACTAATCCTTTCAAACGTAGAACCATGCTTTGAATAGAGCCTGTCTTCAACTTTGGAACAATTTCATCATGGTGCCAGAGTTAATTTGGCTGGTTAATCCCATTCTTTGAAGAAGGAATGATTGTTACAAACAGCCTGGTGCTTTGTAATGCAAAAGAGACAGCTGCAGAGGCACTTTTCATCCGCCATCTATATTATTCACTATCCAATCATAGTTGCTTTCTGGAATCTACCACAATATTTCAGAGGAAGAATATTATTCATTCATTCTTAGAAAGGCCACAGGCTTCAGGTAGTCCTCAACGAACAACCACAATAGGAACCAGAAAAGTCATCATTAAGCAGTGTGGTCATTAAGCAAGGCATATGACTTGTGACATTCCCTGCCAGCTTCCCCATTGATTTTCCTGGTTAGAAGCTGGCTGGGAAGGTTGCAAATGGTGATCGTGTGAACATGGGTTCTTATTTAAAATGAATTCATTAATGCAGAGCCTTTTTGAAATGCTTTTCTCCTAAATATCAGCACCTGGATTGCCTTTAAGAGATAACTGACATCTTCTCTTCCCAGCCCCTCCATAGTTTATTACTGATAGATTAAGTATGGATTCTCCACTTTCATTGAAAGCAAGTGCAGAAAAAATGAAAAATAAGGTCAGTGCCTGGAACATCATTATCCCCAAAACTTACCAGCTTTCATTGGACCACAAACCCAGCAATGATCAGCTATTCTGTTTAGACTCTCTTTTAACTCCTCTGCTGAATATGCATACCTATAGGATATCACTGGAGGTTTTTAAGAAGAAACAAGATAGCTACTTGTCTGCTTGAGCAGAGGATTAGACCAGAAGACCTCCAAGGTTCCTTCCAGCTCTATTCTAATTGATTCAAGTAGACCAGTCTAGGAATCCAATGTCATGCAGATCAGTACTACTTTCTATTATACAGTTATATTTACAGAATCTGAATGTATTCCCCTTTCCCTTTCTTTTCTCCATGAGAATTAGGGATGGTCTTCTCGGAGATGATTACTCAGTTTACATCTCTGCCCCAGACTCAGTTTTCTTTTATCTGTCCATTGTGTTGGACACAGCTCTGCCTCCTGTCTCTCAAAGTCATTTCTCTATAATTTCCAGGATGGAAAGTCTCCATTCATTAAAAATGTGACACTTTGTTGAACACTGAAAATAATCACAGGTTGTTCGAAATCCACTAAAAAACACACAGTTTTTTGTTTTCATAAAATAACCCTTCCAGATATCTACACAATGAAATCCAGAGAGAAAATCTGAGGGACTGTCTCTTGCCAATCACATCCAACCAACCCATTAGAGCACAGAGGCAAGGAATGTTGCGGGTCCTGTCTCGTAAAGAGATACATCTGCTGGGACTCAGAAAAAGGGCTTTCTCTGTGGTGGCTCCCTCCCTTTAGAAATTAGACTGGCCCCCACTTTGACAATTTTTTAATAGGCCCTGACAGCAGGCCTGATGAACTCAGAGTGGGATGGAGCTCAACAAATGGCTTATTTGATTGTGTGTTGTTGCTGGGGGTGGTTTGGTGGGTTATTGTTTTTTTATTTTTTATTTGTATTGGTTTTTCTGTGTTTTCTGTGTTTTTATTGTTTGTAAGCTGTCTAGAGTTTCTGTGACTGAGTAGGGAGTAATATAAAATTTCTAAATAAATAAATAAAATGATGATTGGATTAGGCTATATACCTTCTGAATATCTACATTATGGGATGTGAAAAATTATGGTTATGAAAATAGGAACATTACATACATGTCATATTTCTGTGTGAGAGGAACCATGACAGAATGACTAAGAAAGTTTGCTGAAGGTAACATATTAGGAACGTTATTATGAAAGAACAGCTCTTTGTTGGGGTAGAAAAGAAACTGATTACATGGAAGACTATAAATCACTTTTGTATCTGGGTCACTAGACTGAGAATCAACATGGGCAAATGATAGTGTTGGCGGTAGTGGATTTAATGGATCAGAGATCTGTGAATTTTGACAAGAGACAGGCTGTATAACATCTCCTACTTTGTTCTTTGTTGTAGTCTGCAAAACCTTGTTGTGATCAATGAACCACAGTATGGAAAGAAATTTGATGAATGGACTTGAGAAGTTGAGATCAGGATAGGTATACAGCATCTGAACATAATACCTGGCTAAGCAATTGATAGTGCCTGTCTTCATCAAACATGTCAAGTGTGGCTTGATTATATTAATCATTATAGGAAAAAGAAACATGGTAAAGAATCAGTAGATTGCATATTCCAGAGATAAGGAATCTGTGATTCTTTAGATGTTGGTGAAAAACCATAGGTCCCAGAACACCTTGGAATCAAACCAAGGCAATCACTGGCCATGCTGTCTGGATTGATGGAAAATGTGTTCAGAAATACGGAAGGATAGATAGATAGATAGATAGATAGATAGATAGATAGATAGATAGATAGATAGATAGATAGATAGATAGAGGGAGAGGGAGAGAAAAAGAGAGAGAGAGAGAGAAATCCTCTGAATTATGGAAAATGTTTTCTTCTCTCATGGATCCTTGATATATTCAGGCTGCCTGCTTTAGCTTTCACCTCACCTTAACATTGAATAGCAAATGGATAATTATTCCTAATGCCTTCCTATTGTTAGTCATTGATTTCTTTTACGTACTGGCAACTGATGGAGCAGTTTCTGATACAATTACAATTTGGGGCTTGGGGCAGCTTCAGCTAAACCACCACCAATAGATTGCAGCTTTTCTCTTCCAACTGATAGTTCGCCCTAAGCTCTTGGTGCGTCATATACTAGTCACTTATTTCTGCATCATAAAATCCTAATATTGCTTTCAGATGGCATTGCATTCTATTTGCTGCACTCTGGAAATAGGCCAAACATTCCTCCAAGCAGGACACTTGCTAAACAGCACTGTTCACCATTTTGTGAATTGATTTGATTTTTTTTCCTTCTGCTGCATCCCCGTGGTTTTCTGTATAAGCATGGAAGTCCTGAAAATAATAATGTATACAGTTGCTATGGCCTATTAGTATCCTGCAAGCTCAATCTTTTTCTTCACATTCTTGAAACTACTATGTCAGTTCCATGCTGGATTCACATTTTTCTTTTCTCAAGAATACTGGGAAGACTCCATTATAAAGTTGAATAGTAATTTTGAATAATATTTTAAAAAGTATAAAACAGGGTTCTAAACAAGGCCTCCAGGATCCCTAACAATGCTGCTTTTTCTTCATCAGCCTCCTACTTTGTCTGCTTTCATGCATTATATTTAACTCAGTTACTGAATTAAGCCATTGTCTGAGTTTATACAGTAAAGTGAATCCTAAACTTAGAAAACAGGGACTGAACTTGCATGATATGCTAACCCATAAAAACGTTAAGATCAACTCTCAGAATTCCCCAATCAGCATGTTATTCTGGGAGTTGAACAAATTCTGGGAGTTGAAGGCCACACATCTTAAAGTTGCCAAATTTGCTCTAGCCAAACTTAGCAAGTTTGGAATAGGTAGATGTTCACTTTGAACCAACCTGATATGGGAACAGACATTGAGTGGCAAAATTTGAAAGAACTTTCTATTTGTCCTTGCCTGAAGATGAACAGCACTCCCTAAGCACACACAAATCATCCTTTGTTTATTACTTTAGCTCATACCTGATTATTTTCTAAATGACAGATTGGATCTAATTAATTCTGCATTTGAAAAAGCATTTCAAAAAGAGCCAGTTTGGTACAGTGGTGAGATGCTGGATTAAATTAATTCACTGCCTTTAGATAGATTGATAGATAGTTAGAGATAGATAGAGAGATAGATAGTGTTGAGTCCGTGGCGGGAAAACAGACACGAGAAGCAGCTGGAGTTCTCAGTTTCTTTTATTCAGCGTTCAGCTTACAGGAAGATGGCTTCAGCCTCGCCCAAACGCCTCGCAGCCTCTTATATAGGCAACTCCCGGGTAAATGGGTTACTTTTCCCGCGCCAGCACCCGCGCATGCGCACGGCGCTGGCGACAGCCTGTCTGGTCCCGGGCAGCTTTGCACCTGCCCGGGACTGCCTGCAAACGCCCGAGCCGTTTGCAAAGGCTCGGGACATAACACCCCTTTCCCCCGGGCTAAAACTACTACCAACATACAACATTTATTTTATATGACATTTTGCTCCCCAGTGCTCCCACTGATTACTGGCTTTTGCCTTGCCAGCAATGTTATGTAATCTTCTAGATACTTAGGAGATTTCTTTGCTCTCTGTGACCTTCTTAGCTCTGGGTTACTGGCATAAGTCCCCTGACTGGAGGGAGGCGTGAGCCTGTTCTCTCTATTGTGCCCTGGTGTCTTCCAAGGACTGTGCCCCGATGCCTGGCCTGCTTGCTTGCCCACCGGGCTCGTCAGGCCAGGGCTTCTGCTGCTTTGTGACCTGGTTGTCCTACCTAGCTGTAGACCCTCAGGCCCCTTGAAGTGATAGCCACTGCTGGGCGTCTCTGTAGAACCTCCTAGGTCAGTCCAAGACCTGTCAGGAGGCTGTCCCATCCCTGAACCCCATTCTGTGCTCGGGCTCGTGTGGGTTTCTGTACTTTCCCAAAACTCAGGTGTTCCCTGATTTGTGCTAGGGGTGTTGTAGTCGGGACTTGGTTCCTCGACTAGCTCTGTGTATGTTTGACCCCCTGTAGGATTTGGGGTAAGGTCAGGCCAACCTTGGGAACTGTGTGCCAGCTCTCTTGCGGGGAATGATTTGTTGGGATGCCCCCGGGTATCCTCCGTTGCTGGAGTGCTGTGTGATGTATGTGGAAAGTGAGTATGCCCCCGGGGTGACTCCCTGGCTGGAGTAGGCGTGAGTGCCTGTTGTGTGGGTAAGCTCCATGACTTCCTTTTCGGAGCAATTGCAGAATCCTGGGATGGGCCGTTTGTGGCTCCCTCAGTGGAGATGGGCAGTAGCTCTTGCCCTTCCCTTTGCTCCAAAGGGTCCCCCTCCCCCCCTGGAAAAGACCCAGGAGTCTCATCAGAAAAGTCTCGCCTAGAGCGAAGTTGGTCGATGTGCCGACGCAGGACACGACCGTTGTCCAGGGCAACCTCGTAGGAGAGAGGACCTGTGATCCTGGACACAGAAGCGGGGACCCATGTATGACCAGGCCCGTAATTGCGAGCCCAAACCGGGGCACCCACAAGTAGTTGTCTAGGTGCCCTAGGATGTGAGGTAGATGAAGGCAGTCTGTCCGGATGCAACCGGTCAAGTCTAGTAGTAAGTTGGCGCCCCCAACGAAGTTCAGCTGGACTTCTCCCTGTAGAAGTGGACGGTGTGGTGCGATAAGAAAGGAGAAAGTCAGCCAACCTGTGATGCCAGTCCCCGTAGGTGAGTCTCTTCAAGGCGTCCTTTGCGATGCGCACCATGCGTTCAGCCATACCGTTGGTGGACGGGTGAAAAGGCGCAGACGTGGCATGACGAATCAGGTTTGCCTGTAAGAAAGCTTGGAATTCGGAGGAGGTGAATTGAGGGCCGTTGTCGGACACAATGACATCTGGCAGCCCGTGTGCAGCAAAAATCCCCCTCAGTACCTGAATAGTCTTTGCAGTGGTGGTGGATGAGACAGGCACAACCTCAAGCCATTTTGAATGGCTGTCAACAAGGACCAAGAAGAACTGGCCCTGAAAGGGCCCAGCGTAGTCAATGTGCACCCTAGACCATGGGGACTGTGTTTCCTCCCATCTATGCACAGGAGCTTGGGGCATCTCTGGGCGAGATCGTTGGCACAGGTGGCATGCGTGTACCTTAGCCTCAATACCTTTATCTAAACCAGGCCACCACAAGTGGCTTCGTGCAAGAGCCTTCATACGAACAATGCCAGGATGACCCTCGTGGAGGGATTCTAAGACCCTAGTCCTCATTGAGGTGGGAATGACAACTCTGTTTCCCCAAAGCAGACAACCCTGAGAAAGGGACAGTTCGTTCCTTTTGGACCAGAAACTCTGAAACTCAGGACTAGGGCAGTGCTCAGGCCACCGGACAGGACCCAGGAGCGGACACGTGAAAGTGTGTGATCTGTACCTGTTTCAGCGGTAACATCCCTGGCACTAAGAGGGAGCTCGGGCAAGGCTTGGATTGATAGAATGTTGACAGCTGGCGCGGGGTCAGCTTCTACTACTGGCAGAGGCAACCTACTGAGGCCATCAGCATGGCCCATTTCTTTCCCAGGCTTGTGGAGTAATGAAAAATCATATGCAGACAAAAAAATAGACCACCTAAGCATTCTAGGGGAAATGATGTGGGGAGTCTGCTTACGTGTGGTAAACAGTCCCAGCAGAGGCTTATGGTCAGTGAAGACCGTGAAATGCCTGCCATATAGAAAATCGTGGAATTTTTTAATTCCAGCAACAACAGCCAGAGCCTCCCTGTCTATCTGAGCGTAGTTGCGCTCGGCAGAAGACAGTGTTCTGGAGTAGTATGCAATAGGAACCTGAGTTCCATCAGACCTGAGGTGACTCAGGACAGCTCCAACCCCGTAGGGGGACGCATCACAAGCGATGCACACAGGAAGAGACTCGTTGAAATGTGCAAGAACACTGTTAGAAGTGAGCAAGGCCTTGACTTCTTTAAAGCAAGCCTCATGTGCTTGTGACCACAGCCACACAGCATGTTTGTCTAGTAGCCTGTGAAGAGGCTCAGCTACACTAGCTTTATGTGGAAGAAAAGAATTGTAGAAATTCAGGAGGCCTAAGAAGGCCTGAAGTTCGGCCTTGGACTTTGGCCTGGGTGCTTCTAAAATAGCAGTTAGTTTGGATTCAGCAGGATGAATCCCAGCAGCATCAATTTTGAATCCCAAAAATTCAGTAGAAGGCACCCCAATCTTGCATTTGTCTTTTCTGAGCTTGAGGCCTGATTTCCTGAATCTTAACAGGACAGCCCTAAGCCTTTCAGCTAGAATGTGTGTGGAGTCTCCTGCAATCAAGACATCGTCAAAATAGGGGCAGACCCCTGGTATACCTCGTAGTGTGTTTTCCATTACGCTTTGGAAAATCCCAGGAGCAACATTCACTCCAAACTATAGCCTTTTTACCTTAAAGGCTCCCCTGTGGGTCACAATGGTCTGAGCTATGGCAGCATCATCATCAACAGGCAGCTGTTGATATGCTTGAGCTAGGTCAAGCTTTGCAAAAACACGCCCCCCCTTGAGAGAGGCCAGGATGTGACTGACCACAGGAACAGGATAGGCATGTTGCTGCAATGCCTTATTGAGTGTGCATTTGTAATCAGCACAAATGCGAATGTCCCCATTTGCCTTTAGAGGCGTGACAATGGGGGTCTCCCACGGGCTGGAATCAACAGGTTCTAGGATTCCCTGTTGGATTAGTTTGTCTAATTCAGTGTCAATCTTACTTTTTAAAGCAAAAGGGACCCTTCTTGCTTTAATCCTAATGGGAGTGACAGTGGGGTCTAGCTTTAAGGACACAGGTGGTCCTTTGAATGTGCCCAGCTGGGGGCTGAAAACATCTGCAAATTCTTTGCAGACTTCCTGTAGGTCGAGTGTTTGTAAGCTGTTGAGTCCTGTGACGTGTATCCCCAGGGCCTCAAACCAATCGAGTCCTATGAGACTCGTTCGTTCACCCCCTACTACTAATAAGTCTAGTGGACCTTCAAAACTCTTGTATTGCACGTTAAGGGTGGCCTCCCCCTTAACACACACTCTTGAGTTCTGAAAATCTGTTAATACAATATCAGAAGGCCTTAACTTGGCCTTAGTCCCACTACTGGAACAAATCTTCCTAAATGTATGCAATGAAATGATGGAAAGGGCAGACCCTGTGTCTAGTTCCATAGATAATGGAACCCCTTGTAGCTTCACGTTGAGTGACAGCTTTTTCTTCATGGGCTTGTGTGTGCCTGTTCTACAGATGCTTCTTCGCGAAGCGCAAAAACCTACCCTATTCTGGCTGGGGAATCTGGTACCCTTCAGGCGTTCTTCTTGGGGTTGTGCCTTTCGTCGGCCCAGACACACAGCTGCAATGTGCCCTTGTTTGCCGCATGCCCGGCAGGTAGCGGAGCGGAACTTGCAGTCGGTTCTCCTGTGGCGACCTCCACAGCCGATGCACTTGAGCGGAGCCGAAGAGCTTCCCTTCTGGTTCTCTTCCTTCGCGGGGTGTAGACGGTCGACTTCTTCGTCCGGATCCTCCTCGGAGTTTCGTCGGACGTCTTCCTGGTGCACGGACGCACCCTCTGCACTGCTTCTGATCGGCCGCATGTTCTTGACGGCGCCGCCTGCTGCTTCTTCTGCGGTGACTTCCCTTAAGGCGTCTTGGAAGGATAATTCTTCCTTAGCGAAAAGTCTCTGTTGTAGCTCTCGATGCCTTAACCCGCACACGAATCGGTCCCTCAGTCGTTCCTCGAGGTCCTTCAACTCGCAGGGCTTGGCGGCCTTCCGTAACGCGGCGATGTATTCCTTGGCTGACTCACCGGACCGTTGATCCCTCTGTTCGAAGGTGTGGCGCCATGAGATAACGGACACCTTGGGGTGGAAGTGCTCCTTCAGCAGCTTCTTCAGGTCTGCGTAGCTTACAGACTCTACTGGAACAGGTGCTGCAAGGTTTTCTGCGATTTCGAAGGCGTCTTGGCCGCAAACGCAAAGCAGGGTGGCAGCCTTCAAGCTATCTTCCCTCACTTGGTTTGCCTTGAAGTAGTTCTCCATTCTGGATACGTAGGACTCCCACCGCTCTGGATGTGAGACGTCGAATTCCGAAAGCCTTCCGATTTTCGCCATCTTCGGATCTTCAGGAGACGGGTCTATCAGCCAGCCTACCCCCGAATGCGCACCGGATTGGCGGGCAGCTGCCGAGTCGACGCCGTTCCTCTTCCGCCGCTCAGGACTCCTTGGGTAAGCTTACACTTCTTCCTTTCCAGGTAGTGCAAGGCATCCCACCTTCGTCGCCAGTGTTGAGTCCGTGGCGGGAAAACAGACACGAGAAGCAGCTGGAGTTCTCAGTTTCTTTTATTCAGCATTCAGCTTACAGGAAGATGGCTTCAGCCTCGCCCAAACGCCTCGCAGCCTCTTATATAGGCAACTCCCGGGTAAATGGGTTACTTTTCCCGCGCCAGCACCCGCGCATGCGCACGGCGCTGGCGACAGCCTGTCTGGTCCCGGGCAGCTTTGCACCTGCCCGGGACTGCCTGCAAACGCCCGAGCCGTTTGCAAAGGCTCGGGACATAACAGATAGATAGATAGATAGATAGATAGATAGATAGATAGATAGATAGATAGATAGATAGATAGATAGATAGACAGATAGACAGATATAGAGATAGACAGATACAGACAAACAGACAGACAGACATAGAGATAGATAGATAGATAGATAGATAGATAGATAGATAGACAGAGATGATAGATGATAGAGATACAGATAAAAACTAATAATAATAGAAGCCAGCTTTACTCAGAACAGTTTACATCTTGTGATGATACCTTTAACACCATCAAACAACATCTGCCTATACTAGGTCCTAGGGAAGGATTTAGTAAGTATATGAAAACCTCAAATCCAGTCTCATTATCTGGCTGACTGTGACCAATCATCATCATAATAAATAGACTAGAGAATGCCATCCTAATGTTAGTCTCTGAAAAATTTAGCTTTTGTGGCAGTTGTATTTATATAGTCCACTACTTTCTTCCAAAATCTAATAGATTTAGGGCATGGTAAAGAAAATTATTTTAAAGAACTGTTGCTATCATACATACTGTAGGTCCTCCATAATTATAGTTTTCAGGCTCCGAACTCCAACCGTCCTAGCTTCCTGTTGTAATATTTCTGTGGGACATTGTAGGATGTTACAATAGTGGTTATACCATACTCTCCTGTGTAAGTAGGCAGATTCTTGCCATTAGTGAACACAGAAGAGCCATTTCCTCTGGATTCTTCCTAGCTGCAGATTGCTAATCTCAATGTTTTGAGGCAGACTAGTTCAAGAAACAGATGTGGTGGGGATACCATGAATGCTGTTTATTGTAAAAAAAACCAGAATCTTGGGAGCTTGGTCCCTGACTCACTTTACACTAAACGATTTTGCCTATTTTGAGTATCTTTCTCATGCTTCCATCCATCTCAGAATTGTGTCATCCTTTCTCCAAGTTCTTATTGCTCGCTTCTCCTTCTTCCCTTCTTTAATGGCTCTCTCATACCTCAAGATCAACTCTGGGTTCCTGTTACATCTAAGAATTAACTGGGATGAGATAGGAAGGAGATGGACTACTTTATGTCCAGAGTTGATCTTTTCATAGATGGTGATAGGCCATATAATTAACTTTTTGAAAATTATATACTCATCCCTGGACAACAGGTCTTGATTGAAGACATTTCATTTTTTTAAGAAAGCTGATGAAATTTTCTACTGGGTTTAATGAAAAATTTTACACTCTGTGTTGTGTAAGATACCATTGTTCTCATTTAATGCAGACAAAATCCCAAGGGCGCAATATAACAATGACATTCCATATGTATTTTGGACTGAAAAAAGAGACTTTAAATTAGAGTAAAGCATAATAAAAACTGAATAATACCTCTGCAGGAACACACATAGATATACAGTTGTCTAAAATATACTAAGGTACAAAATATATAGCCTTTAATTATTCTACAGCAAACCTACAATCTGGGTGTTTTTGTTTTCTTTCTGCTCAGGAGATGCTGTAAAATGTCAATATATGTAGCAGAAAACACATGATACAGGCTATGGGAACAAATAAATAAACACATTAATATAAAAGCAAACATCATGCATAATTCAGAGTAGAATATATTGATTAGAATGTTTTTTAAAAACAATACTTTGCTCTGGAATTCAGATACAGCAGGGTTTTTTTTAAAAAATGGAAGTTACAGATATTTGCCTGTTTATATTGAATCAAAGAATGAAAGAATTCAGAACATTTCACTTGAATAGGACAGAACTGAAGCCTGAGGTTGGAAGATAGCCAAGTAAGCAGGCAGAGAGACTGACAGACACACAGATAGATAGATCAAGGAGTACCACTTATTTTCAATGAGTCTAAATCTGTAGGGTAGTAATGGCAAACCTTCTGGGTTCAGACTGCCAAACATTCAGAAAATGCCTACTTTGACTCTGCTGGTGTGTCAGCCCCCCTCCCCAATCTTCTGTCCTATCCTCCAGACTTTTCTTTTCGGACCCTCTGAAAGTCATGCAAGAGATCCCTGTTCTTGAAGGCCTTCAAAAATCATATGAGCATAATTTTCAGAGGCCTTAGAGACCCTGCATGTCAACAAAAAGGGCATGGCATTTCACCTGTGACACCCATGTCATAAGTTCATCATCCCTGCTCTGTGGTCAGCTGAATTCAGTTCTGAAATGCTAAAGGCATTTGCTGATCATCTGATTGGGGACAATAAAGATTTAATACACTGGACTAGTTCATCAATGTCAGACTGACATTGAGACGATTCTATAGCAGGTAATAAAGAGATGAGTTTGTAAAGACATTTATTAAAACAATATGGCCATTACCAGATGTAAGGATGGATTTATCAAGAACAAAATTTGCTTCCCTCCATGCAGCTGTAGTTCCACTGAGGGCCACACGTTGAGTGCTGTTGGTCAGACAGTTGCAAATCCATCTAGGGGTGATAACTCTTTATCCCACATTGTTCTATCTTATCAAGAAGTAGGCTGTGGTTTACTTTGTCAAATGCCTTACTGAAGTCTAAATAAACGATGTCCACAGCATTTTTTTTAATCTACTAATTTAGTCACTTTGTCAAAGAAAGCAATAAAGTTTGTCTAGCATGATCTGTTTTTGACAAACACATACTGGCTAGTAATTGTCTTGCTTGTTTCAGGGTGCTCACAAATGTGCTGCTTGATTACCTTATCCAGGTTTTATCCAGTTATTGATGTCAGGCTGATTGGTCTGTAGTTTCCTGGGTCTACTTTTTGTTCCCCTTTTTGTAGATTGGAAGCACATCAGTTCTTTCCCAGTGCTTGGTATTTCCCTGGTGGTCCAGGAGCTTCGAAAGACTTTGTTCAGTGGTCATGAGAGCACATCTGTAATCCATCTGGTCCTGGTGATTTGAACTCGTCTAGAGTGGATTATCATTTTTCCTATTTTGATTTGCATTCTTATTCTGTCTCCTACAGTGCTGCCTTTGATAGGTTGGACTATTTTTTTTCCTTTTGCCTATCTTGACAATTTAAGATATAATATATCTTTTGTATAAAGTATTGAACAAAGTATCCAGTTTCCATTTGAATGTTAGGGGAAACTGATAGTAAGTGAAAATAAAGTAAAAATATTCATAGAGTTGATGGATTCACCTTCACTGGAGTTGTTAAAATGCGTACTAGGCAATCGAGTACCATGCATGTTTTTATTTGTATTCCTGCACACACAGAGAGGGGTTATTTTGCATATTTTATATTTTATATAACTGGTTGCTGTGATCTCTGGAAAAGAAACAGCTGCTTTAAGTTTTGAAGAACTGTTGCATAGCATATATGTGGTATCTGCCCCACATCCACAAAATTTTGCCCATTCTAGAAATATAGATTGGCTGGGGAAAAAAATGGAAATTAGTGTCCAAACATTGAGAAAGCTCTAATTTCCTTATTGCAATAGTTACAATTGTATAGGTGTGGCTCTCCTTGATTTAGGATAAGTATTTCTTTTTTCAGCTTCCCTCTGGAAGAAATAGAGACATAGCAGTTAAAGATGCCAAGCATGTCAGCTAGAAAGCTGACAGCAGGTTCAAGACCCGAGGTCTGCACAATGGAGTGAGCTCCTATTACTTGCTCCAGTTTCTCCCAACCTAGCTGTTTGAAAGCTTGCAAATGCCAGTAGATAAATAGGTATCACCTTCAATGTTCTGTGAGCCTTGGTGTATAGTCATGCTGGAAACTGTCTTCAGACAATGCTGACTCTCTTGGCTAAGAAATAGAGAGGAGCACCATCCCCTAGAATCGGACATGATTGGGCAGGAGAAAACTTGACCTTTTCTAATTGGGGATCCCAGCAAAGCATTTGAAGTGTTATTGTGTTATAGTTAGAGGATCTTACAAACACCCAGCACCTACTCATATTTCTCAGTTGGTATATAGTATCTTTTAATTTGAGTTTTTCTTTGATCAGGTGATAATTAGGGTGATTCTCTAGGTAAGATTAGAAAGGACCTGATCATTACAGTAAAGAATTAGTCAGTATTTGGAAATTATGCTGTGTTCATCCCCATGATACTGTACCAGATACCAGGTGACACGTTCTTTGCTGCCTTTCCAAACTAAAATCTTTGACCCACAGCATTCCTATTTATGTGTACAGTTTTTAAAACACTGAACTAAAAAATGAACAGGAGCATTGAAGCATTAGGCCAAGGCTGAATAATTATGAATAATTGTTGTAGCTCTACTCACTAGGCTTCTCCTGACAGCTGGCACAGAGTGGAAAAGAGAGACTGCCAACCCCTTGCTGAATGGAAACTAGACATGTAAATAATGACCCCTCTGCAAATGTCACCAACTAATTGGATGCATGTAAAAAACAGAGCCTATAAATTTTTGAAGAAAGATTCTGGCTTCATTTTCTGCTGGAAATTTTATTCTCTTAGGCCCCTGGTTGTTTCTGCTAACAAATCCAGACTAACTAAATAACAGCTGTTACCACTGACATCTCTCAGGCAAATGCACTTATACCAAAACAGAGCAACCTGCTGCCAAATGTTATAATTTGCTTTAAGGTTCTGAATGTTAGGACACCTTTCTTCCAGGGCTGATCCATGTGACCCTCTCAACCTTAGCTTATTTAAGCTTTTACTTTCTCCCAACATTAGCAAATTAATAGAAAGATTTTAACAATAGTTCTCACCGGGTTTGTATTTGAATGAATCTGACCTGCAAGTTATAGAGGGCAACTTTCTCCTGAGAATTACTCTTTTAGTGGAATTTCTCTTTCAAATAGGAAAACAGCTCTACACTACAGGTAGTCCTTGACTTACAACCATTCATTTAGTGACTGGTCCAAGTTACTAAAAAAGTGACATGATCATTTTTCACACTAAAAACTGTTGCAGTAACTATTGTGGTCATCTGATCAAAATTCAGATGCTTGGCAACTGACATATATTTATGATGGTTGCAGTGCTCTGGGCCATTAAAAGACGATCATTAAATCTGATTTAGAAATGTAAACATGCTTACAAAGACTTCTGGAAACCATAAAAAGAAAAGCAAAGTGCCCCTCTTTCGTATGTTCTTTGGATTCTTTGATCCCAATTTGTTATCAACAATCACAACATTGGAAAGTTTCATAGTGTTTCCATTCACTTGCCAAAACCAAGAGATCCTTGTTGCTCTCTGGGGTCAGACATTTCATTACCCAACTAGATAACCTCATCAGTACTAGAAGAGAGTGGAGTTCGCAGAGATTAACAGCAAGATAAACAATCAAAGAGCAAACAACAGCCTAATCAAGGAACCAGGAGCTCTCCCACCAACACTGATAGGAGAAGCCATTGCGTTAAATAGAGAGCAAGCCGTACTCCATTCTAGCACTGATAATGTTACCTAGTTGGATAATGGAACATCTTCAAGAAAACAACCAAGGGCACTACAGTTCAACTCTGAGCAACAAATATTCTCTTCTATTGAAACTAAGAGAATTTATCTACTGAATATGCTCTGAAAAAGTTCATGAGCTTAATAATCCACACAGGGCAGTAAAAATACAAGAGGTCCATATATGAAAGCTATTTGGCAGTTCCAAATGGCTGTGTCTACATGCCAGGCTTAATCTGTTGGAGACCCAGCAGATGCATTGACCCACCATCCTAACCTGGTTATTGATGTTGCTTAGCATGTTGAATGAACTCAACACCCTTTTTTTGTTGTGATTTAAGGCAGTGGTTCTTAACCTGGGTGATATTGCCCCCCAGGAGGCGATTTCATTTTTCAGGGGGGCAATGGAACGAAAAGGGGTGACGTGGGGGCGAAGGAACAAAAAGGGGGCGATATGGGGGCGATGGAGCGAGAAGTTTTGGGGACACTTTTGAGACTTTTTCGTACTGTATATCTGTCATACAAAACATCAGATCGCTCGCTATTTAGTGGATTGAATTGTGTTTCCAAATGTTCCTCCAGCTAGCTTCAGTACAGAACACCATACATATGTAAATATGCATTGCTTATCTTCATGCGTGTTGTGCAGCAGCCTCTACCCATACAGTGGCGCGCCATTAGCCAGAATATGGGAGATATGGGAAAAAAAACTGGAAATAAATTATTTGCATCGATATGTCCTGATGAACAATTTTAAAGAAAACAAAAAAAGTGTTTGCATAAATTGAAGAATTATTTCCCATGTTGTGATTGAGAGGTTATGTTGGGGGAGGGGGGCGATAATAACTTCCTCATTGGCTCAAGGGGGCGATTCATTCAAAAAGGTTAAGAACCACTGATTTAAGGTATTGTGCAAAAATTTGTTAATTTGTTAATTCGACAACCAGGTTAAAGTTCTACAAACTATTTATTCTTTAAGAAATTCAGATGCAATGACTTTAAAACTGATGGGAAGAGTTAAAATACTTGTGTGATTCTGTTTAATATTGCTATTGATAAAGCAGGTGAAAGGCAAACATTGTGGAAAGCTACAGAGCATCTGCTTTTTATTGCCCCCTAATAATTAATCTCAGTATCCTTATTAATAAGAAGAGGGGTCAGACAGGGATGTATTCTGTCTCCACTGTTGTTCAATATCTACTCTGAGTCAATCTTCAACGAGGCACTGGAGAACATCGATGCTGGCATCAAAGTAAATGGTGTTTGGATCAACAACTTAAGATATGCTGATGATACAATTCTGCTTGCCAGTAAGCATGAAGACCATCAGCTCCTCATCAACAGAGTCACAGAAATATCTGAAAAATACGGCTTGAAGCTTAACACTTCAAAAACCAAGATCATGGTCATCAGCAAACAACCCGTTAATTTACCACCAATAAATTCAAAAGGAATACCACTAGAAAAAGTTGAAAGGATCACGTACCTCAGTTCTAATTTACATGAAAGCTGGGACATGACTACTAAAGTAAAGACAAGGATAGAGAAAGCTCGAACAGCATTCTTCAAAATAAAAAAGGTCTTCTGCAGTCACGACATAAGCCTAAAACAGAAAATCAGGCTTGTCAGTTGCTATATTTTTTCTATCCTGCTCTATGGAGTAGAGAGTTGGTCTCTGGCAGAAGGCCACCTGAAGAGACTAGAAGCATTTGAAATGTGGATTTACAGGCAACTGTTACGTATCAGATGGCTTGACAAGATCAGAAATGAGGAGGTGATAAGCCACCTGGGAAAGCCAAGGGAAATCATCAAAACAATTAAAAAATGAAAATTAGAATATTTTGGACATGTGATGCGACACCCAGAAAAATATGGCATACTCCATTTAATCCTCCAGGGAAAAATTGAAGGAAAACGAGGTCCAGGCAGAAGAAGAACATCATGGCTTCAAAATCTAAGGGACTGGTTTGGACAAAACTCAGCAGCACTTTTTTGTGCGGCTGCTGATAAAAACAGGATCGCCAACATGATCGCCAACATCCGATAACGGATATGGTACAACAACAAGAAGATCCTTATTAATATTTACAAACAAGTGCAATGAAAACTTAATAAGATTCAGTTATACAGGTTGATGCATGGACCATAATTTGCATAACACAAAGCATATTAATTGGGAAGTGTATCTGCAAAGCTAAGGGGGAATTTTACTAAGAAAACAAAACCCTCTTGGAGGTGGAATGAAAGACTTGAAAAGAATAAAAACAGGAAAAGTGTCCAAAGGAGGAACATTACATAATGTTTTCTGCATTATAAAGTCCTTCTAATCTCTAGATTAAGTCTGAAGTCTTAGAGAAAGCTATTTGTCATAGGAACAAGAAAAAAAAACATCTTTGCAGGTAGAAATTATTGGAGCCAACAGGCTAGAGTTTAATTTTTTTCAAACTTTATATTTAATATATGATTATATGCTCAGTAACTTCAAAGGGCTTTTCAGAGCAGAAAGTGCTGGATGTAAAGTCTATTTTTCAAAGTTTGGAGAATGCAACTACTTATATGCGATTTCTGCTGGAAGACAAGTATAATAAATATCATTGTAGCTGCATCTGCAACCGATTAATATTGTGAGATTATATAATCTGACAGCCATCTAAATCCCCATTCCATCCACCAAGGAAATCTAGATATCATACAGTAGTTCACTCTGCATTTATTTGAGTTGGGCACGTGTTAGCAGGTAGAATTTGAATTAACTGGGTGAATAAATATTAATAATGTTAACAAATATACTAAATAAATAAATATACTAAATAAACATAATAATTGATGGGAGCTTCAGAGAAGGCTGGGGCAGGCTGGAGGAATCTCTTATTTGTGCAAAGTGGTCCCATCAGCTGATAAAGGAAAGAGACATACATAACCTGCTCAGGTCTTGCACACAATTGGGCTGTGCAGCAGTTTAGTCTTATCTGAAACGAAGGAATCACAGAATGCTTGGGATGTGAATGTGGAGTAATCTGTAGGTCTGATAAATTGGAATGGTTCAAAATTTTGATTTCATCTTTGGCCAGTTTACACAGTGCAATTTAAGATAAGGAAAACCAGAGGATGTTTATCAGTATTCATATTGAGCAGGAAAAAACGACAACCCACCAGCCTACAATCCTCTACCTTGCTTGTGCCAAATTGCTTGAGAAAGTCAGAAACATCGGCTTGTCTGATTTCCTATTGGAAATGTGTGTCCTTCTCACATCTGAGTGGTAGGAATGAGTTTGTTTTAAAAGGGTCTGTACACATTATTGTGCAGAGTGAAAATCAAGGACTGTCTATATTTCATATGCAGATAGTTAGAGGGAACACACTGAACTCATACCGTGGCAAAAAAAAATTCCAATATTTTGCTTTATTAATTCTCATTCAATCTCCCTAGCCTAAGTCTGTTTCTCACCTGTTTTATTCTTAGTCAAGTAAGCCTCTATGTTCAAGACACAAAGGAACAAGGTCCCTTCCAGCCCTATGATTCTATGATTGTTTTTCTCTATCTCTCATGCCTCGCTCTCTTCAAGATGGTTTAGGTCAGGGGTTCTCAACCTTGGCAACTTTAAGACTTGTGGACTTCAATTCCCAGAATTCCTCAGCCAGCTTTGCTGGCTGAGGAATTCTGGGAGTTGAAGTCCACAAGTCTTAAAGTTGCCAAGGTTGAGAACCCCTAGGTCAAGGATGCCCAACCTTGATAACTTTAAGACCTGTGGACTTCAACTCCCAGAATTCCCCAGCCAGCATGTCTGGCTGGGAAATTCTGGGAGTTCAAGTCCACAAGTCTTAAAATTGCCAAGGTTGGGCATCCACAGTTTAGGTAGATATGAGATTTTCCTGTCCTCTTTTATCTCTTAATAAATCTACTTTTTATTTCAAATATAATGAATATCGGGTAACTTCTAAGCCAACAGTGTTATAAAACCTCTCATTCTTTTTCATTTAATTTGATTTTTTTCCCCTTAATTATTCAGTATTCTTTCAGTACATTGCATGAAACTTCCAACCAAAGCTCCTGCTGAATTCAGAACTACAACAAACCACTTTCTCTCTTTCCAGTTTGGAAAAGAAGAAGTTAGGGCTGAAAGATAAAGGGGCTGTCAGCAGAACAGGTGACACTGCATAATGCAGGAGTTGATCATTTTTGAGGAGGGCAGTGTCTAAGTCAGGCCTTTTCAACCTTTTCACCCACTGTATCACTTTTAGGATATGGCAATATCTGAGTACCACCAGTCGCCTAGCAAGATGTCAAAAACTTGATGACCCCCCCCCAAAGAGGAAAAAAAGTGATAAAGTACAGGTAGTCCTCAACTTACAATGGTTCGCTTAGTGACTGTTTGAAGTAACAATGGCACTGAAAAAAGTGCCCCCCAAGCCACAGCTGAGCAAGACACCTGCCTGCCCACCCGACAATGCTCTTCCTCCTGTCCGAGGTTTTCATTGTTGTGGGCATTTCTGTTGAGGATTGGCAGCGGGGGTGGGGTGGGGGGTGTTTGGTTTTTATTCCCCCTATCTGCTGAGTGGTTGCAGCAGGTTTTGGTCACTTTACATGACCCTGGGACACTGTGACTGTCATAAATATGAATCAGTTGCCAAGCATCTGAATGTAAATCACAAGACCCTGGAGATGCTGCATCATTCCAACTGATCGGCGCTTCTTCTGGGCTCAATAGAAGTGCCAGGATCAGTGCTGCTTTCCAGCTGATTGGTGCTTCTTCAGGGCTCAGCAGAAGCACCAGGATCAGCACTGAGCTCCAGCTGGAGCCTGGCGCTGATCCTGGCGCTTCCACTGAGCA
Source organism: Crotalus tigris (assembly GCF_016545835.1). Lineage (NCBI taxonomy): Eukaryota > Metazoa > Chordata > Lepidosauria > Squamata > Viperidae > Crotalus > Crotalus tigris. The sequence goes on along the minus strand of NW_024097149.1, from coordinate 863,428 downwards.
CTGACAACCCTGAAGAAGCCCCAATCAGCTGGAAAGCGGCACTGATCCTGGCGCTTCTGCTGAGCCCTGACAACCTTGCAGCTCCAGCCATCTCTCACTCAGGCTTGTGCAGTGCTGCCACCAGTTCAGCTCATTCCCCTCCCCCGCTATCACTTTTCTAGGATGGTCACATACCACCTGCCAGGTGCCAATGTACCACAGGTGGTACCCGTACCACTGGTTGAAAAGCCCTGGTCTAAGTTACCATGGCTCAGTCTTCTGGACTAGCCCAGATATAAACCTCCTCTCCTGTCAATAAACTCTTCTATCACATAGCCCAGGGGTAGGCAATCTTGGCTCTTTTATGACTAATGGACTTCAACGCCCAGAATTCCTGAGCCGGCATGGCTCAGCTTGGAAACCTCTCCCTTTCCCCTCAGCATGGCTGGCTCAGGAATTCTGGGCGTTGAAGTCCACGAGTCATAAAAGAGCCAAGGTTGCCTACCTCTGACATAGCCCAAAGGCCAGGAATTCCTGAGATGTTGGTGATCCTGAAAAAAAGGTATCATTATTGACCCAAAGGTGCTTTTTTTTTCCAAAAAGCAACAGGACTTTCTTGGTTTTTTTTTTTCCTTTGAAAACATTTTATTTCTGTGTGGACAGAACTGAAGAAACTTCTTGGATGAGAAGAGAAATATTTTCAAAGAAAAAAACCAAGTAAGTCCGGTTCCTTTTGGAAAAAGCACCTTTGGAACAACCATGACATGGATGATTGAAAATCTCCATAGACACATGTGTCATTATTGAGGAATAGGGAAGTGATGTTCCAAGGAAATAGGAGTCAGTAGCAGATATAGGTTGGTCTTAGCAAAACTACCTCCTCCCAGTCATAACCCTAAAGCAGGGGTAGGTAACTTTGGCTCTTTTATGACTTGTGGACTTCAACTCCCAGAATTCCTGAGTCAGCCAGCTCAGGAATTCTATGCTGACTCAGGAATTCTGGGAGTTGAAGTCCACCAGTCATAAAAGAGTCAAGGTTGCCTACCCCTGCCCTAAAGTCTTATCTGGGATCTTACTGACCATAGCCTAGTCTTTTGGGGTAGTTGTATTCAATATTTTTACAGAATTTACTTACCCAGAGCTACCAAACAGGGTATAAGTAGTTCAGTAGATGTTGAAATATGTGGATAGGCTGAGAGGTGTATAAATAGATCAATAGATGATTAGATAGAAGTGTTATTCTGGACAGGTAAAAGGAGAAAGCAAAGAGAACCAAGCCAGCAGTTGGAGCCAGAGAACAGACAGTAGAAACAAATTATCTAGCAAGGTATGGAATCTTCAGATTTTCAGTGATGTGCAAACCATTTAGTGTGGACAGGTATTTGGTCATCTACATCTATACCAGTGGTTCTCAACGTTTGTGTGACAGCGACCCCCATCACACAAACGTTCTGGCGCCGCCCCCTGAGGGGAGAAAATGGCGGATCGCCTTCTTTGGCGACCCCCGAAAAATGGTCGATCGACCCCAAATGGGGTCGCGACCCATAGGTTGAGAACCGCTGATCTATACTGTCTCAGTAGCTGGAGGTGAAGAGGTAATTGTAATAACTAAAGGAACTCATTCAAGTAATCTGACATTTCTTTTTGAAATCTTCCACTAGATCTATGTTCAACAGTGAAGGGACACAGGGCAAACCCCCCCCCCCGCAAAAAGCACAGTTCCACCTTCTCAATGGCTCAGGTGACCCTGCGGACACAGGAAAACCTCCAACTGGCCTCAACAACTCTTTAAAAGCATGGAAATGAGCAGTTGTCTGCAAGGAATATAAATCCTTCCATTCCCCACCATCCAGTCAGAGCTGAAGAAGCTTCTTGGATGAGAAGCAAAACATCTTCAAAGAAGAACAAGAAAGTCCAATTGCCTCTTGAAAAAGCACTTTTGGGACAACAGCTCCCACTATTTAGTGGCCTGATTTCATGCATATACATTTTGTTTTCTGTGATATCTTTAGAATAAGATCCTCTTTTTTTCCCTTTTTTATGCCTTTGACAAGTTGAGATTGTCCAGTTTTTTCTTTTGTCGCTCTAACCATTCCCTGCTGAGTCTGAAATGATTTTGTATTTTTGTTTAATTATTTTCTTGCTGCTTTTCATTCGGGCAAGCGTGCCTTCATCTCCACCCTTGTCATCTTAAGATCGCTGAGCAATTCCTTGTGAAACTGCTAGAATTGTAACATACTAGAGATGTATGCGTATTAGTTATGCAAATTTATGCATAGCCTACTTCAAGAACGAATTTGCAGAGTGCTGGTGTAGAAATGACTTGCTGTAAGTTTTGTATAGAGCAGTGGTTCTCAACCTGTGGGTCGGGACCCCATTTGGGGTCGAACGACCATTTCACGGGGGTCGCCAAACAACGCAGTCCGCCATTTCCCCCCCCTTTTCCTTAGCTGTGCTACTCCCTTTTATTCTATTGGCTTTTGAAAGTCAATAGAATAGACTCTCTTGAATAGAGTCTAATTCTATTGGCTTTCAAAAGCCAATAGGAATTGTCCAGGCTGTCTCTGCCCTGCTGAGCCCGCCCAAAGTCCCATTCTGCAAACGGTGCTGCAAGTTGTCTGCAGCGAAGGCGAGCTGTCTGGAAGCTTCCACCCCTCCCTGCTGAGCAACTACTAAAAATGTAAGTAAAAGAGGGCCAGGGGTGGGAGGTGGGAGGCCGGCAGGCGCAGGGAGGGTTGCTGGCGCGCGTGGGGCCCAGCGGGTGCCTTACTTCCCTTGGGCTGGGCCAGCTGGTGGCCCAGCCAGTGGTCAGCCTGTGCCATCTCTGCTGCTTGCCAGCCACGCCTCGGCCGGCGCAGGGGGCGGCACCACTCATGTGCAGCGCTCCCGGACAGGGAAAGTCCTTGACTTATGACCGGTTGGGTAGTCCTCAACTTACAACCGGTTGGGGGTCGCGGCATTAAAAAGGTTGAGAACCACTGGTATAGAGTCTTATAAGAAATCTTATGTCTATTCTAGAAGGAATTTAAGAAAAAGAAGGGAGAAGAAACCAGGGGAAAACAGCCTTTAAATTTGTGAATTGCGAGAACATTACTTTCCCACCTTCAATTAGTCACTTCACTAATTAATGAGATAAGAACTAATTGATGCTGTACTTTGAAAATGTACTATAAAGTCATGTGGTTATTTCCCCATCTGCATTAAAAGATCTATCTGACTCTACTGCCATACCCTGAACTTCAGGAATGAATGACAGATTTGCCAAATCTATAGTTTCAAACAGTTTCAATTTTTCCTTCTCATGGACACTAAAAATCATTAGAAAATGAACCAAAGCTTTGCCATCTTAAATCGTTTGAAAGAAATTGCTGGAATTCTTCTGCTGTAATCTTCTTTCTAAATAATATTACTAATCACAGCTACCCTTAGCTTTGGATCAAGTGTTGATCCTGTCTTGACTGCACAAGAGACGTTAGTGTCCAATCTTAGTACCCCACAGACAGATTTTCTCCAGGAGGATCTAGTCTTTCAGATCTTCCAAGGATGCATCCATTGTTGCTGCATTTGGTCCATCCATCTTCCTGTTAGTCATCCTTGTCTTCTGTTTCCTTCCATCCTACCCAACATTATGCATTAATCCAGAGAGCTAGATATTCACAAAATGTGTGATAATTTGAGCCTGACTCAATTTGTATAGGCATTGAACTGTAGCTTGATTTTGAATCAAAGGGCTCTAGCTTCTCCTAACATTTATTCGGGCTGTGGAGATGAATGGAGGGCATGGTATATGAGCTAATTATCTCCTCATAGGAATTTAGACAGTCCAGAAAATCCTGAATAACATATTGTCCTGTTACATTTGACTTGGAGATGGTCTGTAAAATCTTCCATTAATATGCCAGATATTTTACAATGATCAAAAGAAAGGAATGGGCATTTTATATCGTTTCTAGTATGAGATAGTGAAAAGAATCCATCAATCAGAATAGAGGTGGAAGGGACATTGGAGGTCTTCTAGTGCAGGGGTAGGCAACCTTGGCTCTTTTATGACTCGTGGACTTCAACTCCCAGAATTCCTGAGCCAGCCATGCTGGTTGAGGAATTCTGGGAGTTGAAGTCCATGAGTCATAAAAAAGCCAAGGTTGCCTACCCCGTCTAGTGCAATTCTCTGCTCAAGCAGGAGATCCTATACCATTTCAGACAAGTGACCTATGGATCTATGACCATCTTCTTATTATTACATTTTTACTCTGGCCTTTTATATATAATCCAAGGCAGTGAAGACACCTAATACATCTGCCTCCTATTTCCCCCTCAACAACAACTTCATAGGTGGGTTGAGTTGAAAGAAGTGGATTAGCCCAAAGTCACCATGTCAACTTTCATATTTAAAGAAGATCTAGAACTCATCATCTCCTGGTTTTTAGTTTCTAGGCCAGCAACTTCACCGCTACACCAAACTGGTCTCTTCCCCTTCCTCAACTTCTCCTCATTTTAATTTTTAGCCACTTTGAATGCTTTCTATGTAAAATGGCGCTGTATAAATCAAAATATATATCATAGTAATACCTGCCATAATCTCTGGATTATTATTATTTTTATCCTGCCTTTATTATTTTTTGTAATAACTCAGTCAAAATATTTAAACATTTTCCTCTCTTATTTTACCCACAAACAAACCTGTGAGGTAACTTGGACTGAGAAAGAGTGACTGGCCCAAGGTCACCCAGCTAGCTTTCATGGCTAAGGTCGACCTAGAACTCAAAGCCTCCTACTTTCTAGTCCAGTGGTTCTCAACCTTTTTAATGCCGCGACCCCCAACCGGTCGTAAGTCAAGGACTACTCAACCGGTTGTAAGTCGAGGACTACTCAACTGGTGCAGCACCGTTTGCAGAATGGGACTTTTGGCGGGCTCAGCAGGGCAGAGACAGCCTGGACAATTCCTATTGGCTTTTGAAAGCCAATAGAATTAGACTCTATTCAAGAGAGTCTATTCTATTGGCTTTCAAAAGCCGATAGAATAAAAGGGAGTAGCACAGCTAAGGAAAAGGGGGAAAAAATGGCGGACTGCGTTGTTTGGCGACCCCCGTGAAATGGTCGTTTGACCCCAAATGGGGTCCCGACCCACAGGTTGAGAACCACTGTTCTAGTCCAATACATTAACCCAGCGGATCTCAACCTGTGGGTCGCAACCCCATTTGGGGTCAAACGACCATTTCACGGGGGTTGCCAAACAAGGCTGTCCGCCATTTTTTCCCCTTTTCTTTAGCTGTGCTACTCCCTCTTATTCTATTGGCTTTTGAAAGCCAATAGAATAGACTCTATTCAAGAGACTCTATCCTATTGGTGTTCGAAAGCCAATAGAATCTATTGGCTTTCGAAAGCCAATAGAATAGACTCTCTTGAATAGAGTCTAATTCTATTGGCTTTCAAAAGCCAATAGGAATTGTCCAGGCTGTCTCTGCCCTGTTGAGACCGCCAAAAGCCCCAGTCTGCAAACAGTGCTTCAAGGAAAGCTTCCCTCCCTGCTGAGCAACTACTAAAAGTAAGTAAAAGAGGGCCAGGGGTGGGAGGTGGGAGGCTGGCGAGTGCAGGGAGGGTTGCTGACGCGTGTGGGGCCCGGCGGGTGCCTTACCTGCCTGGGCTGGGCCAGCTGGTGGCCCAGCCGGTGGTTGCCCTGTGCCATCGCTGCCCCTTGCCAGCTAGGCCTCGGCCGGTGGAGGGGGCGGCACCACTCATGCGCGCCACTCCTGGGCAGGGAAAGTCCTCGACTTATGACCGGTTGGGTAGTCCTCGACTTATGGCCGGTTGGGGGTCGCGGCATTAAAAAGGTTGAGAACCACTGCCTTAACCAGTAGACCAAACTGGCTCTCTTTCCATGCTTTACAGTAAACTGAATATCTGGCTATCATACCAGGTTGTGTAAAAATATTCCTTAGGTCCTTTGTAGGTCAGCCTTTCTTATCATGTATAGCTTCAGATTCCATCTAGAGCATCCTGATTCATCTCAAGATTTAGAATCTTTTCTTTCCTCTGTCCTAAACATCTCTAGTCCCTTTCCTTTATTTTTCAGAGTTCGCTTTAAGAATTCAGACATAAACAGTGCAGTTCTTTGTTTAAAAAAACTGCAAAAGATTACCTCATAATACTATCACAACTCCTTTGAAAAACCCTTTTGATTTCAAAAGTAATTTGCCCTTGTATCTTGAGGAACAGCATCCCAGCTTTTCTGGGCATACAATGATCTCACTTTTGGCATCTGACAATCTGAAGCAGCAAACTGCACATTGAGATTTTGAAATAAATTGTATTGGGCTTATGATGCCTGTGCAAACATATTGTGAAGAAAAAAATGTTGTTGATAATGCAAGTCTTATGTACTGCTACAGGTATATATGATCACAATGCAGGGTCTGCTGCTCTTATTGCCTCTCTCCGCCTGCTTGAAATAGTTTGACTCTGTGTGTGGTCTAGAAGTTGTTTGTTGAGGGTGGGTGTGTTGACAGATATATTACAAAATGCAATTATTAGATTAAAAACACTTAGCTTGTGGTTACAATAACTGTTTTGTTGTAGCATTCATAATTTCTTCGGGAAGCCCCATTCTTTTCATGGTTATTAGAGGTTGGTGTTCATTTCTCTTCCAAGCATTTCATGCCCGTTGTTATTTTAAAGATGATAAATTAATTTGTCACTGATAAGCATTGATTGCATGGGAGATTCCATTAGCAAACATATCACATCTGGCAAGGGAATGAAACCACAGATTTCAATTTTATTTTGATTACGGTGCTCCGTGTTTCATTTTTCTTCTTCTCCAAACCATAGAAGGTAGATTGGTTGGAATTGGTATGCTTATTTTGTTTTAGAGACATCTTTGCTTTTGGGATATGATTTTTAAAAATCAAGTTTTGTGGAATTTAAAAGTCAAACTGCTTTTTCCAGCTATTCTTTGTGATCTGGATAATTGAGTTTGCAAAAACAAATAGACTTGCAGATGAAGATTCGCTGCAGTTGATGAGCATAAGCTAGTTGTGTACGTGTGTATGCATGTATAATGACGTTTTCACATCATACTAAATTCTTTGAACTCATATATGCATGGGGGAGGGGGAAAATCTTCCACTACCTTCCTTGCCAAATCTTTGCTTAGTGTCACAGGAGGAATCCTTACCACCACACTTGTGATAGTCAAATTCTGAAGCTGAATGGCTTTTTATAGTCAATTGATTGGATTAAAATCCAGTTTTTCAGCATTACTTCTTCTACCAGCTATTTGACCTTTTCTTCCTTCTAGCTTCTTTCTTTGAGCCACATTTAAGCAGCAGAAGAACTTTCATGCTCTTGGGGAAGGTTTTTTTTTTTCACTTCTGAGGGCCAAATTTTATTTTATTTTTTATTTTGTTGCTAGACTTCTATGCTGTCCATTCCAGGCAACTCTAGGTGACTTACAGTCAACTCCAAGACCATGCCCACCAACACTGACTTAAGGCAAGTTACTAAAATATACACTGAGGACAAATCCTTGAAAAGTATTCGGAGACTACAGTTGGTCCAGAATGCAGCCGCGCGAGTGATAATGGGTGTTCCTCGGTACACCCACGTTACACCTATCCTCCGTGAGCTGCACTGGTTGCCTATTGGTCTCCGGATCCAATTCAAGGTGTTGGTTATTACCTTTAAAGCTCTATATGGCTCAGGGCCAGGCTACTTGCGAGACCGCCTACTACCTCATAGTTCCCTTCATCCGGTTAGATCCCAAAGGCTGGGCCTCCTTCAGGTCCCGTCGGCCAAGCAGTGCCATTTAGCGGGGCTGTGGGGGAGAGCTTTCTCTGTGATGGCGCCCACCTCTTGGAACCAGCTCCCCCCCCCGGAGATTAGGACCGCTCCCACTCTGTTGGTTTTCGGCAAGCTGCTTAAGACCTGGCTTTTCCGGCAGGCCTGGTGTTTATAAAATTTGACCCCTGGATGAATGTTATTGTATTGTCTGTTTTGTTAAATTATATTGTGTTTTTATTGTTAACTGCCGGGAGTCCTGCGGGAGTGGGGCGGTCTATACATTTTAATAAATAAATAAATAAATAAATCCCACTTCCTACTAGCACTATTGTTATCTAGTTTGGGTAATGAAATATCTACAAGAAAAACAAGCTCAGAGAGCTCCAAGGACCCTTTCTTTCAATCCTGAGCTACAAATACTCTCCTTTATTAAAAAGGGTAGCAAAAGTCATGATGGTGACTGCAAGCAAATGATCAAAGTCCCACCTGTTTATATCTCCATTGTGATATACATAAAGGGACAGTCTTGAATTGCAAGTTTGTGACCACTATCTTGCCTCTTTTTTTTGATCTCCATATGGATACCTCTGCTCCCCATGCTGGAAAAGATAAGAAGGCCTTCTCTGATTTCCTATGATAGTCAATTAAAGAACTTGGTTAGTTTATTGGTTTCTTCAAAAGAATCAAAGACCTTTTTCTGACAGATAGGGTTATAATTTGGACTACCGAGTTATGAAATCCTAACTTGTATCCACCACTAGGCAGTTACTATCATGGAAAATTCACCCTCTTCATGTTATCAAGATGCACTCATCCTTCCCTACAAACTGATTGGAAGCAGTGAGGATGGGGCTCTTTCCAACAACCAAATAGAGACTTCAAAGTGATGAAGCCTGAACTGGATTAACTGTATATTTTAGAGGTTCTGTGGATGATAATAATAATAATAATAATAATAATAATAATAATAATAATAATAATAAATACCCAAATCAACAATCCAAATATCAGCTTCTTGGTGAAGCTGTTTCCATTAGCATTATTTGAATGTTTGATTATGCTGCAACCTGTCACAACTTTGAGGCTTTATTCTTCCTGTTATGGGTGATTGGTATACATCTGTCTAGTGGCTTCATCATGTGGATTATTCCATTTGTTATAATTCCAGATACATGCAGATGAATTGTTGCCATTACTCATTCCAACTCCGTTACCCTACCCTTCCTATTTTGTTGTTTTCTTTAAAAAGAAAATAATGAGAGAACATGCTAAAGCATAATCAGCTCCAAATACTAATCATAGATTAATCTCAAGAGATCTTCTCTTTCAGAAATGATATTTAACTCCTAGGCGTAGCAGGATATCTGAAGTAGAGACTAGAGTGCAAGTTATAGATGCATATTTGACAAGGTGGGGCTGCTTCTATTGTAATACAGAGGAAAATGTAAGCTGAGTCTGTTTGTGATTTATATCTGATTATTCAGAATTAGTTCCACCATACCTTAGATAGCAGATGCTGTTGGTGAAGTTTAGAAAGCACCTGTTTCTAGGTGTGGCAACTTTCCTCTACAAGACAATGTAATTCCAAGCAATCTGTTCTGCAGGTTCTCAGCTAGATCAGTATCGAGGCGAAATTCACAAGCTAATCTGAAGAAATATGGATATTTTATGAACCCTGGTCAAAACAAACTTGCTAGCGAACAATAACATTAGCTATACACATCAAGAAAGTTCTATAACTCTTTACATAAAAGCATTGTGCTATACAGTTGAGTATTTAAGGAAAACAAAAATACAAAAATTTAGGCAACTGCTCTGTAAATACCTGGAAAGTACTTTTCTCCTCTAAGATAGAACCACAGTGGCCAAGAGAGGCATTATTAACTAATATGCCACTTTGTGTAGAACGATCAGCACAAAATCACACGAGGTATGTTGTCATGTTTTTCCAGAAAACAATGGCAAAGTCTCATGCAGGAACTTCAAACAGTAAGGAGAGCAACATTTTATAGCAGGTGAGTGTTCTTGGTCTTTTATAAATGGATGGAGAATATTTGCTAAATGTTATAACATGGAAGAATGGCTTCCCAAATAGAACCATACATTCATGGGTGATGTTTTACTTGGGTCCTTCTGAATATCTACATTTAGGATCTTCGTTTCAGACCAGGTATTCTCAGGTTCAGGTGGAGTAGTAGGTTGATGGCCCGTGGTGTTGTAGATATATAAGGAGGTTATTCTTCCATAATATAAAATTAACACAGAAGAATCAGCGAATTACCAAAACTAGTAACTTAAGCCAGTATCTCAGGTAGCAAAGCCACAGGTTGCTATAGCAACAAGGCCAGATTTTGCTCTTAGCTATGAATTCCATACAAGTGGAGCACTCCTAGCAAAACTCTCAGAAATTTAGGTTGTACTGCCTTATTTGGAGTTAAGTCTTGATAGTAGTGTGCCATTAAACAACCTTGGCTTTGTAGCAACTGGAAAGAGTTTATTGCATTATGTTTGGCCTCCCATTGCTGATGGTTCTAAACTGCTGATGGTTATTTATTTATTTTAATTTATTTTATGAGACTTTAAGTGCAAGCACTCTCTAAGCGGTGTACACCAGTAAGCTATGTATATATATATATATTTACATTGCCCCCAACAATCTGGGTCCTCATTTTACCTACCCCGGAAGGATGGAAGGCTGAGTCAACCTTGAGCCGGTGAGATTTGAACCGCTGACCTGCTGAACACAGTCAGCTAAAGTGGCCTGCAGTACTGTACTCTAACTGCTGCGCCACCTTGGCTCTTAGAAATGTATTCCCAAGAATTTAAAAACCTTGATTTAATTGGTGCTACTGGTATAAATTTAAGAGTGGTGATGAAAACCACACTTTTTAGAGAAGATGATGAATAACTGCACTAAGATGGAAGGGTACAAAGTCTCCATCAAAGGCTTCCTTGAGAGGTGGAAAGAGATAGTTCTGACACTAGTAAACTTACCGGAACATCATGGCCTCCATATTATTCTCACACTGTTTGCAGATGTTTGTAGCACCTGAAGAAAGCCAATTTCCATTCAAAATGTGCATCTTTGGCCCAATAGATGAATAGAAATGGCTCTGCCAATCAGGGTTGAATTATTTTCAAAGCCCATCTGTTTTGACAGAAACATGTGTTATTTGCCTAAAAATGGTTCCTTTTAAAAAAAGATTCATGGCTGGGGTAAGGAAAAGTATGACCTGGTACAATTGTATCAAGCTACATAATCAACTGATACTCAGGGGAATCAAAGAGAATCCCTTGATCTATCAAAAGGATTTTCTTCTGGTCAGCCATTAAAGTTTTGAGCCTGTAAATTAACTATTTTCTTTCAATAAAGCAATTTCTGTACTTCATCGGTTACTGTTTGCAAGCTAATTTCCTCCATGTCATCAAAATGCAATTTATGACACCTCTGTTAATCATCCCTATATATTTTTATATTTGTTAGGGTTTTTTTTTTTTTGTAAATTCCTGAATTGAGACATTCAGTAATATTTCTTTTGTTCCCCTCTGGATCTCTGAGCTAGCATGGCACAGATTATATCTGCAGTTTTAACTGCACCAACCTAAATTAATTTTTGCACATTAATAAGCAGAACAGAATATTGTTATCCTGCAGATTGCCCACTTCTGGTTATATGATTCAGTTTTTGGGCTACGCTAGGGAAAACCTAGCATAATAGGGCAAAGTAGGGAAATCTCTATTGTATGATAGAAAATTGCATCATAGGAAAAATTACTGCAATTTATGCATTAAAGAAACATGGATGGGAAACTGACTCCATCTTACTGGTCTCTTGTCACCAGTCTGAAGACTATCAGCTCTCTTTACAAGACCTACAGGTAATCCTCAATTTACAACCATTCATTTAATGACTGTTTGAGATTATGACGATGCTGAAAGAAATGATTTATGATTGGTTGTTTCACTTATGACTATCACAGCATTTCCACAATCACATTATCAAAATGTAAGCACTTAGCAATGAGCATGTTTTTACAACAATTGCAGCATCTGAGAGTCAGGCGATTGCCATTTGTGACCTTCTCAGAGAGTTTACAGCAAGCAAAGTCAATGGGGAAACCTACATTTGATTAACAACCATCTGATTTGCTTAACAACCGTGGCAGAAAAAAGGTTGTAAATGAGCATGATTTACTTTTGCACTCATGCCAGAAGCACTCAGGCGCTTCTGGGTTGAAAGAATTAGCCAGTGACAACACTGTTGCCCCGGGGACGCCCAGTTGGTGGCTCCTTTCACATTCCCAAATGAGAGCTCACCCAACCCCACAGCAGCACTTGGGTCTCAAATGTGGACTTGCTAACCTCCAACCCAGAGACTTAACCACGAGAGCCATCATGTTCCTCTGGAATAATTTACTTAATGACAATATAGTTAATGACCGAAGTTCCGGTCCCTATTGTCATAAGTTGAGGACTATCTACCCTTGGGTTGAGGAAAGTGAGAGCAAAGTCTCATTAGATTGCTTGTCTTAACAAAGCTTCTTCCTGCCCAAGGTCCCTTGGTTCATACTAGCATTTTGTCTCATGAAAGGATTGGATTTTCAGTTCTTGTATCTTTATCATTACAGACTAGGAGAATTATTTAAAATATAAAAAGAAAAACCTAGGAAAGGGTGGTGGTGGAGAAAGTGCTTCTTAAAATTGGGAAAGGAAGCTAGGAAACCAGAAAGTGGCTATATAAGAGGAGCATCTTGGAAAAAAGCCTTGATCAACAACACGGCATATTGCAGCAAACGTGGTTGGCCCGTCTCGTATCTATGAGAAGTGTATGAATGAGCCTTAAAGATTAGTTTGTTTATGATAGTGATTCTCCTACTTAAGAATCAAAATCTTTTGATAGTAGGAGTTGAGAACCATAGGGAATATGATAGCGATGCAGAAAAGTTGGGATCATGATGAGCAGATCAGATTTTCCCTTTCTAAATTTTTTGGAGGGGAAGATAAAGCTTATGTAACAGCTTATCGTGCTAACAATAAACAGGACAAGAAGGCAGGACACAAAGTAATGGACGGAAGCTTATCAAAGAGAGATTCAACCTAAAATTAGAAAGAAATTTCCTGACAGCGAGAACAATTAATCAGTGGAATGGCTTGCCTTCAGAAGGTGTGGGTGGTCCATCACAGGGTTTTTAAGATGAGATTGGACAGTTATTTGTCTGAATTGGTATAGGGCAGTGGTGGTGAACCTATGGCAGGGGTGCCAGAGGCAGCACTCAGAGCCCTCTCTGTGGGCACACGAGCTGTTGCCCCAGTCCTAGGCCTTCAGCTGGGTTTTATAAAATCTTTTGGTTTTGGGCCTCCACTGCCATGTGCAAAAAAAAAAAAAAAGGTTCAATCAATCAGTCAATTTCAACTTCTCGCGGGAAAAAAAAGATCTTGCAAAGTTGGAATTGATTGATTGAACTTTTTAGTCCCACCCAGTCTGCCATTACCACTGCAGCCATGCCCACCCAATGGGCCACACCTCCCCCAATTGGACACCCCCACTGCAGCCATGCCCACCCAGCCAATGGGCCACACTCACCCGGCACCCGACGATGCATAAGTGGGTTTTGGGTTGCAGTTTGGGCACTCGGTCTCTAAAAGGTTCATCATCACTGGCATAGGGTCTCCTGCTTGAGCAGGAGGTTGGACTAGACGACCTCCAAGGACCCTTCCAACTCTGTTATTCTGTTAACAGCCTCCCCAAAAGAAAATGCTAGGAAAACAGGCAGTCAGTTTTCTAATAATTCCACTACCAACTTTTGACAACATAATAGAAAAAGATTGTTGCAGACATGAAAAGGAATTTCCCACAGTTGCAGGGAAGGAAGAGAACTTTTGAGTCTAAAACCAGAATCTACGCCTTAATATTCAAAGAAACAGACTGCTTTTTTCATAATACATGAATAAACCCTAGCAGTATTACAGAATATCACATAATAAACCAAAAATTTAATGAACTGCTCAGTACATTGTTCTGAAACAAATTACATAATTTTAAATTTAAAATTATCCAATAGCAAGTAATTGTTATACATGTATACATACCCATCACCTAATTCCCTTTTGGGAGAAACAAGATATGCAGAGCATGAAAAAGCAATAAGAGATAGTAAACCAAAGCAATTAGAATCATAGATAAGACAAAATAAAGGGAACAATGAAAACTAGCTTAGAACAACATGATATCTCTATAACTTTCTATCTTGCAAGGTATAGTCACCTCTGCCTTGTTCATTCAGTGTTTCAGATATTGCCTTTTCTTCTCTAGAGTTTTCACTCTTCTTTTTTTCAAGATTCCATCAATTTGGCTTAACCACAATCTTCTCATTTTCCCTCCCTCTTGATTCTTCCTTTGTATCTTTGAGAATTTGATCTTGTTTCATTTATTGTAGAAGATCAAACCATCTCAACCTCTTTCTTTTATATTGGTTACCTATCTTTGTCTTCAATCCACATTTTTTTACACATAACTTCATTTGTTTTTAGATTTTTGTCTTACCTTTATTACTTTATAAGTAACTCAAGGTGGCAAGTATATCTAATACTCCTCAGAACAACAACCCTGTGAGGTGGGTTGGACTGAGAGAGAGTGGCTGGCTCAAAATCACCCAGCTGGCTTTCATACCTAAGGCAGGACTTGAACTCACTGACTCCTGCTTTCTAGCACAGTGCCTTAAGCATGATTAGACAAAACTAGTTCTCTTTCTATGCTTTACAGTGACCTGAATATCTGGCACATCTAGTCAAGGGACTAGAACTCACAAATCACCTGGTCATTGGCTCAAAGTCACCCAGCCAGCTTTAATACCTAAGGTGGGACTAGAACTCACCATCTCCTGCTTTCTAGGCCAGTACCTTAACCACTATATGAAACTCAACATACTGCTTTCTTAAGAGCTACTTCAACCTCCTTGCAAGCCAACATACAGCTGCCATCCACCTGACTACATCCCATCCATTTGGAAGAATGTGCAGTGAACCTATCCTATCCTATCCTATCCTATCCTGTCCTGTCCTGTCCTGTCCTATCATCTGTTACCATGATGATAAACTGGTTCATGCAGCAGTATTAAAACATTAAATAAAAACTAAGTTGAAAATATCCCTGCTTCCTATTTTCCTGTGTTATTGTTATCATCAATAACAATATAATTTAACAACAGTAGTGGCAAAACATATCATTTTTTTGTTTCTATGAAGCAAGCTTTGTTCCCATTGTCAATTAAGATTTTAGGCCAGAATGAGTTGTTTTAATTTAGAAGCCAAGGCTAAAATAAATGACTAAATAACAAAATCAGAAGCAACTCAGCCATTCAAAAACAGCTAACATCTGACCTGGATTGTCTTCTTTAGCAATCAGTGTCAGGGACCTAGTGCAATTAAAACTTGGAAATGGGAACATATAAATCTGTAAGATGTCTCACCACAGAGAAATTCAGCATTCCAACATCTGAAATTGGAAGGCCCAGACAATTTTCAGCAATCTCTCTAGACCAAGAGAAATAGGGCTGAATCCACAGCCATTTTGCTATATGTCAAAGCCAGCCTGATTTATTCTGTTATTTTTGACATGTTGAATGAGTCTGGTGAATAATCTGATATATGTCCAGATGCAATTCACAATGTCAGACCAACTGTCCACCTCAAGCAGCAGCAGAGGGATTGTTTTTTTAAAAAAATTCTAGACTTTCTTCAATCTGGTCTGTGAATGAAAACAGGTTGTATGGTTAAGATGGGTTATCTTTCCTTTCTGAAACAAATTATGACTATGCAGGTAATATTCTCCTATTTACTGATCAAAAACTAGATGGTTCAAATGTTTAGTAGGGTATTAAAATAAATCTGCCATGGATTTCTATGGTGGAAATTTGTAAGACTTATGAAAATAAGGATGATTTATGAATGATGGGTCATCAATAATTTGGCATAACTAAGAACATTGAGTAAAGTCTGGTAATATCGGTCTTTTGGTCCACAATCTGATCCCCCCTTATTTTTTTTCAATAAGAGATGTGTCTGTAAACTAATCAATTTGGAAACCTCATAACCAAATAGTCATATAGAAAAAAAGTAATGTCAAAAACAATTTTTATAAAATGATGGTACTTTATTGGTACACAATGTGAGAGAAATTGTCTAGAATGTATAAAAACACTTCAAATGTATGTGGGACATTTTATCATGCTTGATGTAAAGAAGTTTAAAAACATTGGATTCAAATACATACATTGATACAGAAGGTTTTAAAGATTAATATTATCATTAATAATATCAGTGTTTCTCAATCTTCGCAGTTTGAAGATGTGTGGACTTCCAATGCTAGCTGGGGAATTCTAGGAGTTGAAGTCAACACATCTTCAAGGGGTCAAGGCTGAGAAACACTGATTTAGTTAAAGCCAAAATTTATTGATGGGTAAGCAAGTATAAAAAGCCACAAAAGATTACTTCAGTATATGATTACTGTGGCAAGATTACTATATGCACAGAGATGGAAAGGTTTGATTCTACCCATTATGGAGGAATGATTGGTGAAATTGACCTATCTTGCTGAGATGGTTAAACTAATTTCTTTGATTAGAGAAAAGACATTATCTACATTTATTGCTGATTAGAAAAGTCTTCTGGACTTTTTGTGTAAAAATGAAAAAATGAACTTAGGATTTATGGTTTTGATGATTAGACAGGATAGACTATAGAAAAAAAGAGTATCATGAGGTAACTTTAGACAGAGAGGTTAAAATATAATTGTATTTATAAGGATTGTGAAGACTTTCAGGAGCCATTTTTTAAATCTCCCCACACACATTTTTGTCGGTTTTCTTGATTTTAGCTTTCTTTTTGCTTTCTTTTTCCTTTTTTCCTCTTTATATTAGTTTCTATTAGTTGTTATCTTTTTAAAAAGCACACACACACACACAGTATATTATATTTTGTATGTGTGTATATCAAGAGACATTTAGATAAAAACGTCACGAATATTGTTATAATATAAAAATATCTCATCAAATTGACTTTTAAAATAAATGTACTTTGTAGAAAGCGGTCTACAAAAATTACGTATATTGTGGGAATGAATTGTGGTGAATGGACATTATGATTGATAAATTCTTTAATGGGAGCATTTCTCACTTCTTTGTAAAGGTGACTATACCCTATACTATGGACTCCCCAAAAAGTATTTATGATCTAGTTATGAAGTTTCAACAGCTCCCCCCCCCCATGGTCACATGACTGCATTTCAGTCACTTGGCAACCGGCCAACATTCATGGCTGTTTGCAGCATCTCACAGTCACGTGACCACAATTTATGTCATTTTCATCAAAAAGCAACATTTGCTTCTGGTTTTCAGCAAAAACATCCCATAATGAACAATGGGTTTGCTTAATGACTGCCACATTCATTTAATGACCTCCACAAAAATGATTGTAAAATTGGGTCTAGTCACATGATGACCCACTTTAGCAGTATCATGACTTACAACCAGAATGGGAAGGCTCCATTATGTCTGTAAGATGAAGACTATCTATATGCAAAACATTGTGGCTTTAAGAATCCACCGGCTTGCTATTAAGGTTGGGGGGAGAGAGGAAAGGAAAAATGCCTGCCAGTTCTGCACATGCAGAAGAAAAATTGTTTAAAATGATTAGTTGTGTTTGACTGGGCTCGGTTTGTCAGTAGGAAATGGTAAATTGAAGGTACTGGTCATAATGAATAGCATTCCACCATGTTTGATAGTGAAAGTAATCAATATCTAATTAAATATGTTGTTAATTTAATTACACCTAGAAGCTTCAGCAACTCTTTTGAGCAGCAGAGGTCAGCAGACCATTATCTTTTCTATAAACACTTCCAATTGCCTTCACTTGTTTTTTTCTGAGAAAAACCTGCAATTTTACATTGGGCGAGCATTCCTGTGCATTCTCAGCTGCAAAGAAAAATCAAACCAATTTCCTTGATTATCGGGGTCCAAGAGATATATGCAGAAGTCATGGACAAACATTCTTCCTAGTTGTTAGGAAAAACACACACACACACACAAGGAAAAGTTGAACTGGATTTAACTCCAAAGGCACAGAAGCAATTTCAGGTACATCCAGTTGAAATTCATGAAAAAAAAAAAACCCAGAGAGAGGATATAAACCAATGCAACGCTTGGCAGCAGCAATCAAATTTAGTAAATGTTGTTATAGAGTCTTCCGAGACTGAAGAAGAAAACTTTTTTTTTCTTGATAGGTTCTGTCTATAAATCTCTGATTTTCCATGATGACCAAGAATCCAAATTTTCTTTTCTCTGCAAATAGCTTTGGGGTCAGAGTTCAATAGATACTTGTAATCTAGAAAGTTCAAAAAAGTTTTCTTTTGTTCCCTGAAGTTTGTAAGTCTCACTTTGTCTGCAGCCCAGATTGTTTTCTTTTTTGTCACAGCTGTTCTCTATTGTTAAAGCTTTGAAGGTCACAAGTAGAGATTAGTTTTTTCCAGATTTTGTCAAGTCCTGCATGAAAGCCATAGCTGTCATAGTCTTCTTCCACCGCTAGATGTCAGCACTGGTTTATTTTTCAAATTTTCAAAATGAACAAATTGCCTTTAAAATGAGAATCTTAACCATTCAGTAATTTCAAACTTATCCAAATTTAGATTTTATAGTAATTTCATTTAGTTTCAATACGTTTTGGTCCTCCATAAAAGGTTTAATTTGCCGCTTCCATTAGTAAAAGGGTGGGGCAAAAATCCCCCTCCTTCACTTTCGGAGGTTTTTTGCTTCTTGGGATTTTTTTTTCTTCAGGAAAGTTGATAAGTAGGATAGAGAAAATCGATGTTCTTACTCAGATTCAAATGCACTGTTTGCAATCAGCTTAACATAGTGCTTTTGACTTCGGTTGCTTGCAGCTTGGGCTAGACTCTGAAGTTAGGCTAGCTTTTTTCCTGTTGGTTTCTGGAAGGCTTCTCCTGGACCAATGGGGTTGACCGCCATCTCTCTGAGGTCCCTGGGATTTCCTTCCTTCTTTGCTGCCTCTTTGGGGTGGGTTCTGGCCCATTTAGGGTCCCCTAACAGGAAGAAACTCAGCCAAAGGAGTCCTGAACCCCTCGACTGCTGCGCTGCTGCGCAGGACCAGACGTCTCTGAAAAAGAAAACTTAGTGGACTTCCAGACTGCAGTTCAGAAAGCAACAGACTGTCAGCCACCTGTGAAAAATGAATCAGACTCAGCACAGGTAGCTGTTTGATACTGATAGCATGAACTCAGTGCCTGAACAGGGAAGAATGCCAGACCTTAAATCATGCTGCCAACTAAAGACGGGCATGAATGCTCAACAGCAGGAGGCATTAACTTCTCTAATTAGGTAAATTTTTCCTCCATTTGTTGGGAAAATCTCTGTGCTACCAGACTGGTGTTCCTTTGGCTTCTTGTTCCCAATTTCTTACAACTTGTTGTTTTGCCAACATATCTTTGGTTTATGATCCCTGGACTTTATAGCATGGGTGTCTTCCTCACTAGATTATCAAACTGACACTGATGTTCTCTTTTTGGCTGGTTTGAAATCCCAGCTATGAGCTACAGGCAGGTGATTATTTCTCTGAGAATCTTTCTCAGTTCTGTTATTGCCTACCAACTTCTTTAGAAAACCAGGCTAATAGAGCTGTTAGAAATATGTTGATGTTTGCCTGCTTTTTGCCACTTATCTGATTACAGATAGATTATGATAAATTATTACTATCGGGACTTCCAGAGGAAGAAATGACAGATGGAAAACAGCTCTGCAAAAAATAAGTAGTTTGTCTCTTTGAACCTCTCTGAACAAAAAAAAAAAAAAAAAAACAGAATGAGAGATCACCATAAGTGCTCCAGAGAGCTGGTCTTCACAAGGAGGCTGCAAGACAGCGGTCTTCAATGGGTTTTAAGCACTGGCAGATGAAGAAATAGCTATCTTGCTCAAATGGCACCTTCAAGGGACACTGTCGCAAATACATGCCAATTGCCAAGCACCCAAATTTTGACTATATGATCATGAAGATGCTGCAAAGGTAACAACAACAACAACAACAACAACAATAATAATAATAATAATAATAACAATAACAACAACAATAAAGTTGGAAGGGACCTTGGAGGTCATCTAATCCAACCCCCTGCTCAGGCAGGAAACCCTATACCATTTCGGACAAATGGCTGTCCAGTCTCTTCTTAAAAACTTCCAGTGTTGGAGCATTCACAGCTTCTGGAGGCAGGTTGTTCCACTGGTTAATTGTTCTGACTGTCAGGAAGTTTCTCCTTAGTTCTAGGTTGCTTCTCTTCCTTGATTAGTTTCCATCTGTTGCTTCTTGTCCTGCCTTTGGAGAATAGCTTGACTCCCTCTTCTTTGGCAGCCCCTGAGATATTAAAACACTGCTATCATGTCCCCCTTTGTTCTTCTCTTCATTAAACTAGACATACCCAACTCCAGCAATCGTTCCTTATATGTTTTAGCCTCCAGTCCCCTAAACATCCTTGTTGCTCTTCTCTGTACTCTTTCTAGAGTCTCAACATCTTTTTTACATCGTGGTGACCAAAACTGGATGGAGTATTCCAAGTGTGGCCTTATATGTGTGAGGATTGGTCATAAGTCACTTTTTTTCTGGCCATTGTAACTTCAAATGACCACTAAACAAAGGGTTGTAAGTCAAGGTCCAAATGTAATTATAAAACATAAAACAATACACCAGGAAAAATGGACTGTTAGCTGAGCTGTGGGGGAGAGTGTCAACATCCAGCTCAAGAATCCAAATAAAATTCCAGGTTCATTCCATTTCCAAAAAATCTTACTGTTTATTGAATACATGGCATGGTAATGTTGAAGCAAACCTAACTCTGAGGTTCCCAAATACCAGTTCATAGAATTAAACAATAACTACTCCAGCCAAACCCCCACTCTCTCATGTAATCCACTTTGTTATGGGAACCATCTGATTCCTCTCCACACCTTCTGCAATGTCCTTGGAAAAGACCTCTCTGTGGGCATGCACACCGTTGTCCCAGCCTGGCCTCCCCCTGTGGCCCCCTTCTCACCAGCAGCCACCCCAGAGGAGAGTCACCCCTGGGTGCAGCCTGTGCAAAGTAGCACAGCCAAGGACATGTCATCCAGACAGCAGGGACAAGACTCTACCCTCGCGCCCTGTCACCCGCAGATGATGCTGCAGGGCATGGGTGGAGGATGTGGCTGCCATGGTGCTGCACGGCCACCTGGGTGATCTGCCACTGTGGGCTGTGGAGGTGGTAAGTGGCCCTGTGGGCAGGCAGGGCAGGGTGGAGTGGGCAGGGTGTTTTTTGGGCACTCAGAGTGTCTAAAAGGTTTGCCATCACTGCACTAGCCTCTTTATAGACTACTCCTCCTCCCCTTTCTTTCTTAAGATAAGTCACTGATGCACATTTAAATATTGTTATAAGAATGTTCAATGGCCATTTGGAAATGGAGAGCTTGCTCTTTCTTGCTCATGAACTGGAACCAATGAGCTGTATTAAATGCGAGGTGCAATTATTACCTGTGATTTGGAAAGTCATTTTGAAAATGAAGAGTTTTAATGATTCTCTTCCTTAGCTTTTGAACAAGGATTATTATTTGCTCTAATTGCCAGAGCCATAATTTTTTTAAAAAATCCCACTTCAAACACTCATTTTATGTCAAGATTATACAGAATAAGCAAATGAGCATAACTGTATATCCAGTAGAATTTGGTTTGCAATCCTAAACACACAATACTGGATTTCAACTTCTGAGAAGCACCATTAATTGGTTTTGTAAGAGTTGAGATTTTTAACTCACTTGGAATAGGAATGTTTTTTTAAAAAAATCATAATTGCAATTTCTATTACTTCAGTATCCTGTTTTAATTGTGTTTATAGGTTCCTATAAGTGACAACAGATAAAGTGCACTCCCCACAAGAAAGTATCATTATATGTAGTGTGTGTGTGTGTGTGTGTGTGTTGATTCTTGCAAAGTGCCTGGACAAGTGCCTGTGTGAAGTTTTCTTGGCAACTGCCATTGCCTTATTCTTCCTGGAGATGAGGCAGAATGACTGGTCCAAGGTCACCAGATGCCTTCATGCCCCAGGAAACATAGAATCCATACACTCTGGGTTTTCATTTCCAGCTTGAAACTCAATTTGTGCTAGATAGCAATTTATGTTTACACATTGATTGAATGCCTATAGATTTGGAATTTTTTCTCAGTTGGGGAAGGGGATTAATTATATACCATCAAGTTGGTGTCCACTCTTAGCAATCACATAGATATATTTCCTCCATGATAATCTGTCCCTAACCTGGTCTTTCAGATTTTTCTCTAGTGCACTCACCACCACTATAACTTAGTCCATCCGCCTTGCTGTTTTCTTTCTTTCTCTTTTTTTCCTTCCTTCCTTCCTTCCTTCCTTCCTTCCTTCCTTCCTTCCTTCCTTCCTTCCTTCCTTCCTTCCTTCCTCCCTCCCTCCCTCCCTCCCTTCCTTCACAATTTGCCAGATGCCTGACCTGGAAGTTGCCTGGGAATTCTAAAGGATGTGACCCTAACATGCCTAAGAAAGGAAAGGACATCAGAAAGGAAAACCTTAAATTGAGTTTGCTATTTTCAGTAAGAATTAAATTTTTAACACATAACAAGGTTTTCCTGAAAAAGAAGCTTCTACTACTTTATTCTCAAGAGATCTGAACATATTTTAAATTTCTTAATGGGGTGTTTCTGAGCTTAATAGATTGTTAGAAGCAGAGGGTACTACTGCTGCTGATTTTATTGTCTATTGTGCATCCTTTTATTTCTGGTTGTTTACACTTCCTAATCTGTCCAAGGGGAGGTGAGCTTTCCAGATGTCTTCTTTCAGACTTCATTGATGGATGGGAATCCAGGAAAGCAGTAGATCTCTACAATATCAATATGACCTGGAATCTCAGTTGATTCCCAATTCAAAGTTCTTTTTCCCCCCATGAAATATTATCATGGCATTGTTGAAAGAAAAGTCTTCATCATGGTTCAGTCCAAGCTGGGAATAAACAACATGGCGACTGCTTTATAAAGAAGGTTGCAGTTTATTGAAGAGGAGAGCCAGACAGAAAGATGGCTCTGGAAGAAAAGAGAGAGAGAGCACATGTAGGGAGTGGGTTTTTATACTCTCTGGGGCTCTTGAGGTTGTTTCCTGTTCCTGTTTGAGGCTTTGTATTTCCTGTGTCATGTACTTTTGACCTGAGTCTGAGTGTGCCCCTTTGGCATCTGTGGGTTATTCCTATTATGTCCTGTCCTAGATTTTGGGTGGGGTATGTAGATTTTAGGTGTCTTTGTCTTCCTAAGCTTCTGGGGGCCTCCAACCTTCCTGAATGGATTACCACCTCTGCATTTCTCCAGAGCTGGTTTCTGCTTGAGGGATGGAGACTTGGGGCTATTAAGAAAAAAACTGGGCATGCTTTTCTGCCTCTTTAAGATCATTTGAGGAAATATAATATTCTGCCCTTTTAATATTTCCTTCTCTGGGGGGCGGGATTTGACTTCTCACAGCATATTTCCACACCATAAAGACCCTTTAAAAACCGCATTTCTTCAGAGCCAGTCTTGAAGCTTTATGCCAGCTCTTTTTAACTTCATCAACCATTCTGCAGAACAATCTGTTTCATGCAGGGCAGCCTTGCAGGTTCTCAAATCTCTTTTGGATAAGATTATGGCATGAAAAAAGAAAGATTCAGATGAATTCCAATTTGGGTATGAGATGGAAAGTAAGAAATTTCCAGGTAAGAAATTTGATATCCCATTGTCTCTTCCTTTCTTGACCATTCTAGTTGCAAGAGCACTAATGCTGGAATGCCTAAATAGCATAAAATGTGAAGTTCTCCTTAAAGATTGTTAGGCCAGTCTTGGGAATTGTATTTGGTTCATAAATTAGATAAAAGGTGCAACCACCCCAAAAGGACTGAGTAAATATCATTGCAATAAATAGATGGACTAAATGATAGAGGTGTCTCTTAATACATGGCCATGCGGAGAGAGGTTTTCCAAGTACTGTGTCCACAGATCTGATTTTTCAAAAGAATACTGCCAAGTATTCATTTGACCCCAAAGAATATTCTTTTAGTTCAGGCATGTCAAACTTGCGATGTCACGTGATGTCGTGCGACGTATCGTGACTTTTTCCCCATTGCCAGCAATGGGGTGGGCACAATTTCATCATGATGCATCCGGCCCATGGGCTGGCAGTTTGACATGCCTGTTCAAGTTCCTTCCTTTCCTTGTTCTCCGAGGGTAACCATTGCTCTCCTCCCACAAAGCTGTTTTCTCCACTGCTATCCAATACTTCTTTATGCAATGGATGTAGCTCAGGGTTGAAATGAATGTCTCTTGCAGACATTTCATTACTTAATGAGGTAACCTCATAAGTGCTAGACTAGACTAGCACTGATGGTGTTACCTACTTTGGGTAATGAGATGTCTGCAAGAAGACAACCGAGCTCAGAGAATACCAACATCCATTCCTTTAATTATTCTTTGGACTTTGGACTCTAGCCGTAACTTTGGTTGCTTGGGCTGTGGATTATAGTTGAGAACAATACCAATGGCAATATTCAACTGGCATAAATGTGTCAATGGTTCAGTGGCCTGTTTGATATGAAATACTTTTACAATAAAGACTTCTAAGACCATGTAATAAGAGAAGGAAATAATGGACAAGGGCATATGGGGATAGAACTTGGTAATGAGAAATAGCACCTTAATTCTGGTTGTTATTTTTTTGACAAAAGCACAATTAAGACAGCCTTCTTTGGAAATCTCCCACTCAACTAAATCTCATTGGGCTCAGTTAAGAAGATCAAATCAATGCTACAGGGAATTGGGATCAATGGCTTAGCAAGTGTGGGTGTTTTTCAATCCACCTGCTTAAGCTGCTAAACCATCACTCTGACTTAAGATGCTATGATGTATTGTGTTATTGCCTAGCAACTCAGCTTCTTTAGGTTTGATAAATGGTGATTACATGTAAAGTTACAGCTTATGGTACATCTTTATGAAACCCAAAAATATTCTCCCTCTATTTTTCTTCCTTAGTTTTTCAAAATACCACCTGAGTTAACAACAACAAAAATCAGCTCCCTATATTTGTTAAATGTGTTGAAAGTACCATAGCTTTGTTTGAATGACAGATTGATCAATGAACATGAACTCCTCTGACATCAGCTACAAATGAAATTGCTCCTACTAAAAAAAATCTGTTGCCCTCCAGATGTGTTAAGACTATGATATTGCAGAATTCCAAACCAGCAACTCAAGAAATATTTCTCTGGCAGCTTAATTATTCAGATTCAGATTCATTCCTTGCGGCTTTTATTTGGAAATTCTGAAAGATCCTGAGCAAAGATAATTAGGGGACTGGAAGATAAAACATACTAAGAACTGTTGCAGGAATTGGGTATGTCTGGTTTAAAAAAAAAAGGAGTAGGGGTGATATGATAGCAGTGTTCCAATATCTCAGGGGCTGCCACAAAGAAGAGGGGAGTCAATCTATTTTCCAAAGTATCTGAAGGCAGGACAAGAAATAATGGATAGAAACTCATCAAGGAGAGAAGCAACCTAGAACTAAGGAGAAATTTCATAACTGTTAGAACAGTTGATTAAGTGGAATGACTTGCATCCAAAAATTGTGGGTGCTCAACATTCAAAGTTTTTAAGAAGAGATTGAGCAAAATTTGTCTGAAATAGTATAAGCAGTGTTTCTCAACCTTGACAATTTTAAGGCATGTGGACTTCAACTCCCAGCATTCCACAGCCAGCAATGCCGGCTGTGGAATTCTGGGAGTTGAAGTCCACATGCCTTAAAATTGTCAAGGTTGAGAAACACTGGTATAGGGTTTCCTACTTGAGCAGGGGGGTTGGACTAGAACAGGGGTCTTCAAACTTGGCCCTTTTATGACTTGTGGACTTCAACTCCCAGAATTCCTCAGCCAGCATGCCTGGCTGAGGAATTCTGGGAGTTGAAGTCCACAAGTCATAAAAGGGCCAAGTTTGAAGACCCCTGGACTAGAAGATCTGTTATTCTGTTACAGCTGCTAATTCTTAAACTATCTTACTAAGGGGAAGAAGTTCAGTTATTGCAGTTTACAGATGTTCCTATGAAGCATGAAAATTCAGCCTTTCAAGAGTCCTATGGTTTACACCAGTTTTTCTCAGCCTTAGGAACTTTGAGATGTCTGGACTTCAACTCCCAGAATTCCACATCCATCCATCCTGGAAATGGAAGTCCATATCTCTCAAAGTTGCCAATGTTGAGAAGCACTGCCTTACAGTATAAAACAAGTTATGCTAAGCTCAGGAGCTGTCCAGTCTATGTTTTATCAGAATGGCAGGCAATTCAATTGCATGCAAATGACCATATGGCAGCTGAAACACAACAGGTGTGAACATTATTACAGGAATGCACTACCTTTTTCTAAATAACATCTCCATGCAAAGCAAGATCTAATTAGGATCTAGAAGAACCAAATGGAAAGGAAAATTAGGCTGTCCCCAAGCACAAACTGCTTAAGAGTGCAAAGACCAGAAATGGATTTCAAAAGTATTAGAAGGACATGAAGTTTACTTCCCCAGGGAAAAAAAGAATGAAACATAGAATCATAGGGCTGGAAGGGACTTAGTCCAATACTACAGAATCTGTTTCTTTTTGCCCTAATGTAATCAGGTACAACAGAAAAGAAAGAACAACAGCAACTGATGTTCTAGCAGTTTGTTTGGTGTTCAACAAAGGCTGATGTAGTTGAAACTGTCCAGGACTGCAAAACTCACATATACCACAACCACATCTATTAAACCTGTCTGGTCCAAAAGAAACAACTGAGATACTGAGATTTTTTTTTTTTTTTACATCTCTTGATCTG
The DNA here is from genome assembly GCF_016545835.1 of Crotalus tigris. Lineage (NCBI taxonomy): Eukaryota > Metazoa > Chordata > Lepidosauria > Squamata > Viperidae > Crotalus > Crotalus tigris. Next base: position 836,743 of record NW_024097149.1, on the reverse strand, counting down.
AAAAACAGAACAAACTTTAAATCTGAGCATTATTTTAAATAGAGTTTGCCTGAACATGCAACCAGACATTATATATATCAACTCCAAAGCACGGACACAATTGAATAAGTATTAATGTGCTTAATTAAAAGGCAATTAGAATTAAATAATAATGCAATAAAACCTCACAATCATTCCAGCCAGCCAGAGTCACCCAGCAGTACCAAGTAATAAAGCTCTGAGTGAAGTGATGATATGTTTTAGCTTCAGAAACATATAGAGCTTGATGCCACCAGTAACGGGACACTCATATATTCCTTCCATTAAACCTGTGCATTTTATGCAAAGGTGGGGTCTTCACGTGTACAGCTAAATCTCAAAGTCCAAGCAGCATCAGCCCAAATCACTGCAGGTCCTTCCACACACCTGGGGCCCCAGGCCTTGGCTCAGAATCAGATCTTCAGAGCCTTATGAAAGACTAGGGGAAGCCTGATCCCTGGAGGTAGAATATTCTACAAGCTGGGCAAGCAGCAGAAAGGGCATATCTTTAAAATCCCACCAACGAGATTCTTTGGCCAAGGGGACCCCATAGATGCCCATCCTGTCCTGTCTAGATCAGACAATTAGAAACAACTGGGGAAGAAGGTTGCTCAACCCGGTCCTAAGCCAAGAAGAGCTTTCAAGGTGACAACCAGCACTTTGAATTGCACCTTTATGCACATTGACAGCTAACATAGCTCACAGAAAGAATTATGGTGTAGAGATAGATAGATAGATAGATAGATAGATAGATAGATAGATAGATAGATAGACAGACAGACAGACAGACAGATAGGAGAGAGACAAAGGGAAGGTGTGTGTGTGTGGGAGAGAGAGAGAGAGAGAGAGAGAGAGAGAGAGAGAGAGAGAGAGAGAGAGAGAAGCTTCACAGAATTTCTGTTATCCTCCAGGAATCCATTGTACAGAGCCAAACTTGTAAATCAGGGTTCACAATGCTGCAGTTGCTCTTAAGAGTGTGATGCCAGAACCACTCTTGAAAAGTACATGAAGATAGGATAATGAATTGGGTGGAGCAAGTATAGAACCTGAGTTTGATTTAATGAGATTCAATTTTATCAGTCGTTAGATTAAATTTAATTAATTAAATGGGGCTAGTATAATTACACCCTCCTGCGTCCCATAATTTTATTAATCTTAAAATGTATCTTAGCAGATGTTTGTATTGTATGTGCAACAGCTTTTGAGGGGCCCTGGGAGACCGGGCTGTGTCTGCTCACTTGACTCTGCTTTTCTGCTTCTGTATTTGGCACCCCTTTTCAAATAATGCTTTCATAAAGCCCATCTGCCTATATATTCCAGAAGAGCATGTAAAAGATGTGTTGAAAAGTCAGATTTTGGCTTTTCTGGGGCTGATAACATCCATAAAGCTAAGTAGAACACCCATTTACAAAAGCATCTGTATATCAGGTGTTTGGAGCAAAGAGTAAGAAAAAAACATCAACTTTCATCACAGGTTGGGTTATTCTATGTCATCTGGTCATAAATGAGTATCCAGTGATTCTGGAAAACACAAATGTCCAAGGTGGCAGCACTCCTGCTTTTAATGTGCCAACAATGAGGGTCCAGCATTGAAAAGGCTCATTTTGCCCAATTATTTGAATTTAATTGCTCCTGTATTTTGGCTTCTAAGCTTGATCAGTTGATTCAGACAATGAAAGAAAACAGTGTAACCTAGGTCTCTATAAAACCTTGATCTGAAACTGATTTAACAGAATCACCAAATTAAATTAGCATTTCAACACATCAAACTGGATTCTTTCAAATCATTCTGGAGATTTGGAAGGGCTTTTCAATTCATTTTAGAAAACTGCATTAAACTGACCCATCTGACTTTTTTGACTTGAAGTATTGCATTGAACTGAGTTGATTTTCCAAATCAATTCAAATTAAATTAATATATATATATACTGAGTTAGGATGCAAGCAGGAATGCATGTTTCTAGAATTTATCCAATATTAACACGAGGATGGCTGGAGTATTCTACCTTCAGGGATCAGGCTTCCACTAGTCTTTCATAAGACTCTGAAGATCTGTTTCTTAGCCAAGGCCAGGTATGTAGAAGGACCTGCTTCTTGTTTATGCAATGATGTGGGCTGATGCTGCTTGGCCTTTGATCATTTAGCTGTACTTGTGAAATCCCCATTTGTTTTAAATGGTCTTGAGTATCAAACAGTTTAATTACCAGTTATGAAATGTTCATGGATCCAGCCTCTATCCTTGACCTCTAAGCTTCCTCCCAATAAATGATCTCTGATTTGAGATTGTAGCTACTATTCTTGAAGCAATGCATAGATGGGAAATGTTTTGGTCCAAGCTTCAGAAACTTCACTGCATGGATGAAGACTAGTCCACACATTCCTCTCTGTGACAGCTGTTTCCATATAACTTAGGCCAACATTTTTTTTCTTCTTGAGAAGTTTAAAACACATCTTCTAGCTGATCTTAGCAACTCATCCTTGAAACATGGGCTTTCCATACAAAAGCATCAACTTCAGAATAACAGAATTGGAAGGGACCTTGGAGGTCATTTAGTCCAACCATCTGCTCGAGCAGGAGAGTCTATACCATTTCAGACAAAAGGCTGTCCAGTCTCTTCTTAAAAGCCTCCAGTGATGGAGCACACACAACTTTTGTAGGCAAGCTGTTCCACTGGTTAATTGTCCTCACTGTTCGGAAATTTCTCCTTAGTTCTAGTTGATTCTCTACTTGATTAGTTTCCATCCGTTGTTTCTGGTCTTACTTCCTGGTGCTTTGGAAAATAGTTTGCCCCCCTCATCTTTGTGGCAGCCCCTCAAATATTGAAACAATCCTTCATGCTGAATTTCCTTTTGTGCTTTCAGGAATGGTAATCATATCCAGTAATATACTGTACGTGCCTGTATTCCATTCTGATTATCTTACACAGACAATTTTATAAATTTGATTCTTTGCCAGAATCCGGTCATGGTACAGAAACCAGGACTGAAGGAAACATTTGAAAAGGGATGCTTCACAAAACAGATGGCTGCAAGCAAACAGTCCTCCTTGAAAAGTTAAAATAGCCTTGTCTTCCAGAAAAGTTGGCATGACCTTCTCTGATTTTCTGCATGTCTGTACTTAGACAACACTTCTGCTGAGCAAAAAAAAAAAAAGCTGCTTTTGAGGCACCCATACTGGTAGACAGCTGGAGAAAGCTATTATTGCAGCCTTATAGGCAGCAGCTTTCATGCTTCACCAAGGGGGGCATTGCTCATACCAACACACTTTGTGGATCATCTCTTTTTCAGTGCTTTGCACAGCTCTGACAGAAGCTCTTCCCCTAATAAAAGTGGATGGCAAAGAAGCTTCTTCTCCTCCCTCTGAATAAGTAAGTAAGTAAGTAAATGAAGAAGGTTAAAATAGCAAATGTATCATCTCTATCTCTACTACACATGAAACTTTGCCCTTCTTCAGCTGAAAGGACCAAGGAGAGATGCTCTTCACTTCCTGGAGAAGAATTTTACTTATTCATTGGCATTTTTAAGTGCATCTCATTTCCTTCAGCAAGGTAGGGGACTGAACATGTAGCAGAAGTGGGCAATTTGCATCATAAATCTTCAATAATCCCTAACCCTGCATTGGCTAGTCTCTCTGGGAGTTGCTGAAATTCAGTCGACCAATGACCAGGAATCACTCACTTGAGGGAAACTTACAAAAGGTCCTAAAGTTACAAATTATAAAAGCAATAAGGAATAAATAATAATTAAAAAGGAGTTGTCCACAAATAATCTAACCAGGGAAAGTAGGGTTGTGCATAGTTTCAAAGAGCCATGATTCTTATGGAGAACCCTTTCAGAGCTATATTATGAAGAATATTTCCTTCCTCTCCACCTGCAGTCTAAAAGGTTTCAACTTGTGGAAGCTTTGCACCTTCCTGGCATGGATCCCCTCTTTACTGACCTTGGTAAAGGCCATTCTTGGTGAGGAAGCTATAAGAGAAGCAATGGCAGAACCTGTGGGTGGAGTCAAAAGAGGGATCAGCGTAGAATCCCTACATAGCCATGAGTGAACTAAGTCCAACCTCTCTTCAATTCCATTGACTTTTATCTACTATAACTTCAAGGAGATGTTAACAGTTAGTTGATAGGCATTAGTAGCAATAAATCAGTTTAAATAGACTTTCATGCATGAACCTGGTCCTTTGTGCCTGACAGAAAATGAGCAAACTTAATTTTTTTTGGAAGAGGATTCAAAGGCTGAGTTGTCCTTATGAGATGATGCTATGCCAACTCTAATACAAAGTGGGATTCTACAGAGCCTGGTGTAATGTTTTGCAAGCTTGAAATCACATCTAATTCCTGGCAGAACTCAGTTGTGCCAGGGTTGTTGTTTCCAAAGATGGCAGAAATGAGCTAGCCTAGTAAGATGCATGCTAGAAAGACTTAGCAAGAGAAAGAGTCTGGCACAGAAGTAATTTTATTGTAGCAATTGCAGCCTTGTTACAAAAGGCAGAAAATGTATGTCTCAGCATCTGTAGATGTTAGCCAGTCACTCATTTATTCACTGCTAAGATTAATTTTTTTCCGATCATGAAGTTGTAAAATAAGGTTTGACCAAAGAATGCATATTGAGCTGTCCAATCCTTGACTTGCTTATATTCAGAGTGCTGAAAATGAGATGACCTCCCAGCTATATTCATAGGACCAGCAAAAAAGAGTAAGATTCCATAATCATAAGGAAGATCAAGGTTAAAGCTTGTGATTGACCCAGTAAAGAAACTGAGAGCTGAGAAAGGGAAGGGAAATCTGATGGGCAGGAAGCAAAATACTGTAAGACAGTGTTTGTCAAGCTTAGTAACTTCGGAATATGATAGATGTAGTGGTTCCAAGTGACAACAACATCAGGAAGGAGTATGAGAAACTGAAGAAATTCCAAGACCTGAAAGACGAAATGGAGAGGATGTGGAAAGTAAAGGCCAAAGTGGTCCCAGTAGTGATAGGAGCACTTGGAGCTGTGACTCTTAAGCTGGGAGAATGCCTCCAACACGTACAGGAACAACGTCAGAGTTCTCTGTCCTATGAGCAGCTAAAATACTGTACAGAATGTCTATGGAGAGTCTCAGTTATCCAGGTCATGGTTGTTCCAAAGGACTCCTTCAAGAAGCAATGACTTTTTTTTCCTTGAAGACATTTTGCTTTTCATCCAAGAAGCTTCTTCAGTTTCTCCAGCGTAAGAAGGGAATTTTTATATGAAGAATCCAAGCTGTGAGGTGATACATTTCATTGGCTGCTTACTCACATCCATCTCAAACAGCTCAACGGACCTTCCAGGCCCCTCCAGCATTTTCTATGAGTGAAATCGAAGTTGCAATTGGGCATATTATTTGCAACAATGCCAAACACAGCAGAAAAACTGTCAGATTGGCAAGGGGCTCCAGAAAGCAATGAAGAGTCTCCACTGGATTCATAAATCTATTTTGATGGACTGGTTTGACCACAACGTCTTCACACTTTTAGAGTTTTCCACCGACCTAATCTTTTCATCGTTTTAAAGGTATTCTGGAGATTGGACCTGAATGTCTGCTTTAGGTCTGCCTTAGTTTCACATGTCTTTAATTTAGTTTTATTCATTGAGTAGCAATTTACAAAATCCACTAAGAACTGAAATAGCTTGAACTATCCATCCTTTGTGCTTAAAAAAGGTCAAGTAAACGTGAGTTTTGGTATGCTTACACTGCATAAGGTCAATGCTGCAACACCATTCCATTCTGAACTATGAATTTTACCAAAAAATAGAGGTAGGCCTTGACTTTCAACAACCACAACTGAGCCCCACTTTTCTGTTGCTGAGACAGTTGTTAAGTGAGTTTTGTCCTGACTTTACTTGCCACAATTGTTAAATCAGTGGTTCTCAACCTGTGGGTCGGGACCCCATTTGGGGTCGAACGACCATTTCACGAGGGTTGCCAAACAAGGCTGTCCGCCATTTTTTCCCCTTTTCTTTGGCCACGCCCCTGGCACCCGGTGATGTATAAGTGGTTGGGGGGGTCACCACAACATGGGGAACTATATTATGGGGTCGCGGCATTAGAAAGGTTGAGAACCACTGTGTTAAATGAATCACTGCAGTTGTTAAATAAGTAACACAAGTGAATCTGGCTTCCCCATTGACTTTTCCAGGATGGAAAAGATTATCACATGGCACTAGGACACTGCAACTCTCATAAATATGAGTCAGTTACCAAGTGTATGAATTTTGATCATGTGACCATGGGGATGCGGCAAAGCCAGTGGTCATAAGTCTGAAAAATGGTGATAAGTCACTTTTTTCAGTCCCATTGTAACTTTGAATGTTCATTAAATGAACTGTTGTAAGTCGAGGACTAACTATACATGCAAAGATAACATCCCACAATTTGAATAAAATATATAAAGAAAACTGCCATCTAGGCATGTAGATTCCTCCATAGCTTTTGGACTTATCCTCCATAGGCTCAGTTTCCTATTAAAGATCCAGATGTGAATGTGAAATGTAAGAAAAATTCAAAATTTGCCCAAGATTATCAAATTATCAAGAAGAGAATTGGATTAAAAATGTTCTTTGATGGCTTCCCTCTCAGAATTATACAAAGAGAGGGATTATATATTATATAGATGAGAGGGATAAAAGACATTGAGGGAAAGAGGAGCTGTCTGCAGTCTGATTGGAGGGTACAGTCAGCCTGGAGTTGTGGGGGTCGATTATGTCTCCCCGTCAGTGTATAGATCTGACATGAAGAATGACCTATTCCTAAAACCAATTCCATTTAAAATCTTGGCACTCTTCACAAAAACAATCTTTTGCAATGGAGTGGCAATTATTTAACAGCTGCAAGAGGGAAACTAACATGAGTCACCACAAAGCACCTGGATATGTGAGAGATAAAATGTTAGTCTCTCTCTGTCAATTTCAACAATACAGATTTAGGTTTGAGAATTTCGGGATGGACTTTCTGGGGAGGGGGTAGGCAGTTTGTGGATCCAGTATGCCCCAAGAGCCACACTCTTTTCTTTCTTTTTTTTTTTTTTTTGTATCTTCAGAGTGTCTCTTTCAAAAAAAAAAAATCAGAGATAACTATTTCAAAAGAAGACATTGGAAAAAGAACTGTAGGGAAGAGTAGCAGTGTAATGTTTGGCTTAAAAACAGCCTAAGTTCAAGAAAAACAATAAATCTTAATTAAGCCCCTCTGATTCTGGGTCTTTGTCTCATCACTTGGAGGTCACCATTTTTCCCTGTCTCAGTATTAAATGCAGCTCATAACTGTCCCTTACAGCAGAGGTCCCCAACCTTTTGGGCACCAGGGACCGGTTCTGTGGAGAAAAGTTTTTCTGTGGACTGGAGAGTGTGTGAGTTTGTGTGCTGCCTACATCCTATGGATGGGGCTTTCCTTGTTTGTGCAGACGGGTTGCTGGCATGCCGCGGCCCGGTACCAGTCCATGGACCTGGGGTTGGGGACTCCTGCCTTACAGTAAAGAATTGAGGTAGATGGCAAATGTGATTTCAGTAAAAAGCAGTTAATACATGGAAATCTACTCTTTCCAAGCTGAAGGTCCCAGATTCAGTATCTGATATCTCCAGAAATTCATCCTTCCCCAAGCTGCTGCCCTTTCGATGATTTGAACTATTATCTCTCTGAACCCCAGGAAGAATGGTCAATAGGAGAGGACTCTGGAAGACAATGGGGAGGACTGGTATAGACCAGGGTCCCCAACCTTTCTGGGTTGGTGGCCCAATGGGAAAGGAAGAGGCAAGCAATTTTATGCACGCATGCATACACACACTAATATGGCTGCGCGTATGTGGACACAAACAGGGCTACGAGCATGCCTGCTGCACAAATGGGGCTGTTAGCATCAGCGCAAGGTGTACAGCTCGTGGCTCAGCTAACACTGACGCAAAGGGGATGAGCGCATACTGGCCAGCCACTCTGTGAGCCATGGGGATCTCTGATATAGACAATACTGATCAGATGGACAAATAGACAGATTTCTATATTCCATCCCTCGATAAAATCCAAATATTTCATCTCTAGAATCAATAGTTAAAAGAAATAATAATCAAGACACTTCAAAAACTGAGAACTTAATGTAGGAGATGGAGGTGGAGTTAAAAGAGGGACCAGCTTAGAATCCCTAAGTAGCTATAAGCAGACTACGTTCAACCTTCCCTTGAATTTAGTTGGCCCTTATTTAACTACAAGCAGGTGCTAATTTTAGTTGAGAAGATTCCTATGCATAGCTGTTTAGCAATAAATCACTTTAACTGGACCTTCACATGTGGACCTGGTCTTTGCATGCCTGAGACACGGAGTAGATACACACATAAATACATATGCTGTTCTCTTTCAGGATAAGATAGCTAACTGAATGAGGAAAAAAAAAAGATGGAAAATCTCTAATTTTAAAAATCATGTATTATTTGACAGCCTGGATTTCCCTTTTCTCTCCAGGATACTTCATAAATAATATTAGTATGGAAAAGAACCAGGTTTGCAATCATCCATAAAGCACGTAAGAGTGGCAGATCTTTCTTCACTGCTTGAAATGATCTGTTTTCCTGAGGATGTTCAGTAAAGGTCTGCGGAAGGCAGACATCAGGCAAATTGGTTTTTTCTGCTGGATCGAAGATGTCTATGACTTTTTCTTTTTTTAAAAAAAAAGACTTCTGGCAGTGTGATCAGTGGCTTATGGGTTTTGTTTCCCCTCCCCCCTCTCCCCAGTGAATAGAGCTCCTGAAGTCAATGTATTTGTGTCAGGCATAACAGCTGAAAAATAAACCTTCTTGTCAAGTTGCATTGCAAGTTTTTTTTTTTTAAATCCTGTGCTTTTTATTTTGCTGAGCATTTCCATCCAATTCTAGAAAACTGCACACCGTGTTCACTGACAAATTTACAAGCAACATTTCGGAGGCAAAATAGGGAGCCAGTTTGGTCTAATGGCTATGGCTCCAGAGTAGAAAGTAGGAGACTGTGAGTTCAGACCATACCTTAGCCACGAATGCTAGCTGGGTGACCTTGAACCAGTCACTCTCTCTCAGCCCAACTCACTTCACAGGGTGGTAGATGTGGGGAATATAGGAGGAGGAAGCTATGCAAAGGCTCTTCTGGCTACAACTTTCCTCCAGAAGTTGTGAATGCACCAACACTGGACGTTTTTAAGAAGAGATTGGACAACCATTTGTCTGAAATGGTATGGGGTCTCCTGCCCTAGCAGGGGGTTGGACTAGAAGACCTCCAAGGTCCCTTCCAACTCTGTTATTCTATTCTATTCTTCCAGTTGGAGTCATGAATTCAGAAGAACCCTCAAGTTGCACAGTGGATCTGCTTTGGATAGTGCAATCACATCTAGGACCAAAGACGGCAAGTCCCCATAGTGATGATAACTCATCTCATGTTGATTGACTTGGCAACTTTGTGTAAATATTGAAGAGCAGAGAAAATATTGAATGGCACCCCTCAGCTCCTCCTCCATACATGCAGAAAATATCAGATTAAACTTTTGCTATATGCCTTCAACTGCTCCACAATCTATATTAAGGAATAATTCAAAGCTTTGCTGAAGAATTTCTTAATGCTTGTTTTATTTAGGGCCCACCTCTTTCCTTATTACTTTCCTGTACTCTAAAATTGGAAAATGGGACCCTTTTCTGTTCACTGTGGTCAATTAATTTTGGTGGAACTAAAAAGATTCTTAGCAGCATCACTAAATCAGGAAATCATTTGTTTGTAGGTGGTGTAAATTTTATTTGATGATTTATTTTAGTTAGTGAATTTTCTGCTATCACTATATAACTTTCTTAACAATTATTGCATTTTATTGGTTGTTTACCACGTAAGTATGACCCATGGGTATAAATTGTAATAATATAATTTACAACAGTTATATACTTAAAAGTAACAGTGAGGTTGATGAGTTTTTTTTAGGGCTATCTTTCATTTTTATGAAACAATAATCCAATAAGTGGCAATTAATCAGTTGATTAATTGAAGCTGTGCACTTTTGCCTTTAGAAATTTGTGATTTACGGATGTTGTAAGTCATTATCCAGGAACAAAAAGACATAAAATCTTGATAATAGCACATTCTAGAGCAGTGTTTTTCAATTTTGGCAACTTTCTGATATGTGGACTTTAGCTCTCAGACTACCCCACCCAGCCATACAGTCATGCTAGCTAGGAAATTCTGGGAGTTGAAGTCTATACATCTGAAATTTTTCAAGATTGAGAAACACTGTTCTAGCGGGGTAGGAATGGGCTTTAAAAACAAACAAACATGTATTTTCTTGCAGCCATCATAGAAAAGATTAGAGATGCTTAGATATCTTTGGAATAGTCTCCAAAGAATATAGTTGCATAATCAGACTAATCCTGCTCAATGTCTTTTCCAACTATATGAATATTTTTCAGAGCTGTGGATTTCAACTCAAGAAAGTCTTGAATAACTTTCTTATTTTGGACTTATAAAAGAAATGTGTTATATCTAAGAAGACATTCCTGAGAAAAAAATAAAGAGGGAATGAAAATAAATAATCTTCTGGGATGTTACTTAAACAGAATAAACATCAAATCTTTAAGACATATACAGTTGGCTTATTTGACCAAGACTAAAATAAATATGATGAGTTTTTTTTTCTAGCAGTTTTTAATTAGTTTTTCTTGTCCTGGACTGAATGATGAGGTTTTAAAGATTTGCTTATAGATAAAATATGGGAAAGTATATTTTTTGTGATATTTTTAGGGAAAGTGATAAACTGTGATATTAAAATTGAAGAAAAGTGTTAAATTTGTAAAGTAATTCCTGAGAGGAGATGAAGATGAAATATTAAGAAATTAATTTGTGGGACATTGTTTGATGAGATTAAATTTCAATATTTCTGATAGCTCTTAATGGAATTTTTCTGGTTGAAAGATGAGGCTTTAAAGATTTGTTTATAGATATGAGTTAAGCTATGGAAAAAAGGTAACTTTATTATTTTTAGAGAAAATAATAAAGTAAATTAATTTGAAATTGATTACTTGTTTAAGGTTGATATATTTATATAAAATTAAACAGATACACACACACACACATTCTTGTAGCTCTTAATGGACTTTTGCTGATTAAGATTGAATGATGAAGCTTTACTCTTTTCTAATAGATAAAAGATGAGATTTGGGATGAAAAGATTTTAGGTTGAAATGTTAGAGAAACTGATAAGTTACTGAAATTGTTTGCACTTGTCTTGCTGAAGGGGGAATTCTTTATGTATATATATATAGATATATTCCTTTTATCTGTTTTATATTTTTTCTTTTTCTTTTCATCTTCCCCCCTTTTTCTCTCTTTATTTTTTAGTTTGTAGTACTTTTTTATTTTTGTATTTTTTAATTTCAATAAAAATTATAAATATAAAAAGAGATGTTCTTCTTCAGAGCATATTGCCCTGCAATAGAAATTTCTACCCATGGCACATTTTTATATTAGATCTTCTGAACTAAGTGCTGAAAGAATTTAATTCTTAATTTAAGAACCTCTCTCTCTCTCTCTCTCTCTCTCTCTCTCTCTTTCTCTCTCTCTCTCTCTCTCGTTTCAAATTTAAGCTTTTCATTTTGCTATTCCTTCCTAGAAATAAGAATTAGCTACCTCTGGAGCCTTGCTGAAATCTTCCCAAGGACTTCACAATAGTCAATGAAATGTTGAGACTTGATATGAAGCAAATCTGAAGGTCAGCACATTGGGGAAAGTAATCTACATGAAATGAGAAAGAGGATCTGGAAATTGTACAGCATTTTGGAAATAATTTAGAGAAGATGCTTTAGAGCAGTGGTTCTCAACCTGTGGGTCGGGACCCCATTTGGGGTCGAACGACCATTTCACGGGGGTCGCCAAACAATGCAGTCTGCCATTCCCCCCCCTTTTCCTTAGCTGTGCTACTCCCTTTTATTCTATTGGCTTTTGAAAGCCAATAGAATAGACTCTCTTGAATAGAGTCTAATTCTATTGGCTTTCAAAAGCCAATAGGAATTGTCCAGGCTGTCTCTGCCCTGCTGAGCCCGTCAAAAGTCCCATTCTGCAAACAGTGCTGCACCAGTGGAGTAGTCCTCGACTTACGACCGGTTGAGTAGTCCTCGACTTACGACCGGTTGAGTAGTCCTCGACTTACGACTGATTGGGGGTCGCGGCATTAAAAAGGTTGAGAACCACTGCTTTAGAGCATGTGGTAGCAGGAATGTCACATAGGTCTGTGACACTTGAAGGGAATAGCACAATCTTGCACAAAGCTGTACCTGCTTTGAAGAGGCACTACATTTTGCTTTTTTGCTTTATACAAAGATATTTCCCAAATTATCTGCACAGCTCTAGATTGTACTAGAGAATTTCAAGAAGTGAATCAGTGCATTGTGTTTATTGTTTTACTTTTTTAGGAGCAAGATTAATAAGATTATATAAGTCTATGTCTATATGTCTATTCAAGTGATCTGTAGTGCATCAGAAGGCACATTGTAGGAATCACTCAACAGAAGCTTTGATTTTGCTGTAGCTTTCGCCCATCTTCCCATGCTGGCAACAAATATGTTTGCTGAGATTTTCGAAATGGATCTGTTTTTAATCCTTATTTTAGATAATAGCAATAGATCTCCTCTTTATCTGCCCAATGATGGATTCCCTTATAGAAAGAGCTATTTGTGAGGCAAAGCAAGTTAAAAAGAAGTATAATCATGGCAATTATGAAAAAGCTGATTAAGGAAGCAGGAAATTTAAACCATCTCAGAAACGAGTGCATTTGATTAAAACATTGCAACAGTGATCAAATAGAATAGAGAACTGAAGCAATGACATTTTCACAGAATTAAATAGCCATCTTATTAAAAAGAGCCTAATATAAAGCTTAAGAGACTTGGGAAATTTCAAAAGTCCACCAGATGTTTCATGTGGGCTCCAAATGCATTTTTCTTGAGAGGCTGTTGCAAAACTGAATAGCAGAAAAATCCTTCTTTCTCTTCCATAATCTGTTTTGTGTGGTAAGAGAATGCAGTGAAGGAAGAAGCAATGCATTTAAAATTTTGCACTCATGGCACACAAATATCTATTGTAACTACAGAAAGGTCTGTTGTGCTCTCCAGCAGAGAAGAACAGAAGAAATCAAGAAAACAATACAACTGAAAGAAGCAAAAGAGGACTTGTTCAGCAGATGAGGATGGTAGAGTAAAGATTTATGCTATGAAAATTACTCCCAATTAGTGTTTTTCTTCCCCCTTAAGTATATCAGAACATTCTACAGTTTCTGCCATAGAATAGTTTCTTCTGATGATTGGGAGACATATTGGAGCAGTTTGACACTTTTATTATTTTGGGGTCCTTGGTGCTCTCCGAGCTTGGTTGCTTTCTTGCAGAATTTCATTACCCAACTAGATAACATCTTCAGCGCTAGAAGAGAATGAATTGCTCTCTGTTTACAAGTGGCTTGTCCTGTTATTGTCAGTGGGAGTGTTCTTGGTGGTTCCTTGATTAAGCTGTTGTTTACTGTTTGTGTGCCTGAGTTGATAGTTCCTTGATAGAGGTATTGTTTATAGCTTGGCCGTTGGTCTAGTGCAGGGGTGTCAAATTCAATTTCATTGAGGGCTGCATCAGCATTGCGGTTGCCCTCGGGGAGCGGATGTGTGTGGCCAGGGTGGGTGCGGTCTACTGGGTGGGTGTGGCCTACTGGGTGGGCATAGCCAGCTCTACATCGTTCACTTCAAGGGTGCCTGTGGGGGCCTGGGCAGGAGTGGGACAGATCTGAGGTCTCTGGCAGAAGGGGATGGGACCGGGGAAAGTGCCAAGGCATGGTCCATTTCTTCATTCCTCACAAAGAGTGACACCTCCCCAGCATGCACCCAGGGGGCGGGGCCGACACAGCAGGGGCTGGTTCCTCGCTGTTTCTAGACAGCCTTGTGGAGCTAAGACTGAATGTGTTTCAGCATAGATGGCCACCACAACATTGTACATTGGCTCTTGGCCAGCCTGAACCAGGGCCAAGGCAGCAGGGGCCTTCCCTCACTCTTTCCAGGATGGCTTCACGGGCCACATGAAACCATTTCACAGGCCGCATCTGGCCCCCGGGCCTTGTGTTTGACATATCTGGTCTAGTGTTAACCTTGGCATTAATCTCTGCTCATTTGAGTATTGATTGTTGGTGAAGAGGTGTTTTGGTCTTTCTATTTCCCTTTTTACTTTTTTGATTGTCTCTTTTGAAGGGTATGTAGACATTGTTTATTGCTATATGCCCGTTGATGGCTGATTTGTCTGAGTGTTAGGCTTCCAGGAATTCTCTAACGTTCTTGGACTTAGCTTGATCTAGGATACTCAATTTCCCAGCTGAAACTATGATTAAGTCTGTTCATGTGTTGTGCAATTAAGGAGTTTTCATCATGTCTTCTGCCTGCTAGTTGATGTTTATTAATTTAACAATTACTTGAGAAGTAAAACTGGACATAATAAATTCCTCAGAATTGCTTGCTCCTTTTTTCCCACTTCTGCATTCTAGTCTCTGGAACAAATCTACAGTGGCTTACTAGCCAGAAATAATTGATGGAAGAAAGGTCAGGAGTGAAAAAAAAATCCATTTGTTCTTTTGTTTTCTAATAATTATGTATATAGAATACTGAGAAGTATTTTTGTTTGTTTTTATCTATTCTGTTTGGAACTCAAAAATGCTAGCAAACTCCAGCATGCTAGAAAGGCTGAGGAAATCATCACTGTGGATGGGTTAAAGCATTATTAACCTCAGTCATGTTTGAAGACACAGATGCCAACCTATGGCAGGGAATGTAAATCTCATGACTCAGCTAGAGGCCAGGCAGCAAGACTTTTGCTAAAAGATTGCATATGAGAATTTAGTCCTACAGTCATATCATCAATCAAAGCTAGTTTGCTTTCTGAAAAACAGAATGGACCCAATTGCTTCTTATTACATTTTGTTACCATATAGTAGTTCATTATACCATTTTGACAGCCAATTTGTTATAGTAGTTAAAATGCTAGGTTGAAGCTGGAGAGATCCTGGTTCATATGCTAGATTGGGTCACTTTGGGCTAGTCAGGAACATTCAGCCAAACCAAGCTTGCAGGATACTTGTGGGAAGGGAAGCATAAACGGAAGTGTAAATCAAGCAAATGAAGGTAAATAAATGTGTCCCAGGATAATATTACAAGATCCAATCTGAGTTAGCCAACTTTTCTGAGATGGCAGAGCTCCCCTGTTTAACTGAGAAGATGCAGGTGATGTCACCTCTGCTTTTGGTCCATTTTTCAAGGGTTTCAGGTGTTAAAGTTTCACCTTTAACAGTCCACTTCCACCCCAATCACTGCAAATCATGCTGCCAAAATCTAATAGAATTTGGTTCCATCTCATTTTGGAGATGGAGTGACCACTTTTTGAAGAATTTTTTTTTTAAAAAATCATTCTTCCCAAAACTGTAATTCTAGCATTGCAGTCTCAAGTTGTTGGGGGTGCTGGGGACCACATCACACCTCAGGTTATGCTCTCCTGATCTGATAGAACAGACACTTTCTTGACGAGGCAGAAACTGAAGTGGAAATGATAAGGAATTAAATATAGCAATGTAGGATTAAAGACAAATTAGGACAAATTTTTGGCAATGGAACAGTCTGTCTCTGTGTGTCTCTCTCTTCCCCCTAGAGTACTTGGGGAGAATCTGGATGACCAGTTTTCAAGAATACTATCTCTGCAGTCCTATTCTGAAGATCCTGCAGTTTTGGAACTGATACCTTCCAAAGTCATTTCCAGCTCAAATATTTTATGATCCTGTGATTCACTCCTCATTTTGATAATTAGACTGGAAGGTTGAAAACATTTCCCCAGCTTAAAATGACAACACATTTTTGTTCTATTCACTTCAAAAATCTGGATGTCTAAACAACCATTGCACTCTTTCTTTCTGCCAATTGCTGAAACATTTTCCTCCTAGTTATATTTCTTTCAAACATTTATGAGTTGTTTTCTAAGATCCAAAGTGGCTTTTTCTTTTAAAAAAAATGTGCGTGGAGGGGGCAACACTGTAGGTTTTTTGGAGAATCAGACTTCTTTATATTTGAAGTTGTTGTTTTGCCAATTTCTTGGAATCTCTTACTGGATCTCTTACTGCCATCTATTGGATATGGATGTTCAGCAAATTCAAGACAAGAGATAAATAAATTACTGTGATCCTTTTTCTCTGAAAACACTGGATTTAGTAATCTCCTTGAATCCCAAACTAAAAAAAAAAGAAGTTAACATATCTTGTCATATATGGTGCACACTTTTGAACACACTAACCTTTGTCTATCAAAATATCTGACCATCAAAAAAATGTGTTTTGGATGCATGGCAAGTGGAATGGACTTACAAAAGCAAACCTATTCATCATGGTTGATCACAGAGTCAGCCAGATATTTAGACCGGATATGGCATTTTTATCCACCTATCAAGTCCTTCCCAAGGACCTGGGGTAGGCAGGTGTTGTTTGATGCTGTTAAAGGAATTAGCCACAGGATATAAGCTGTTCCAAATAAAGCTGCCTTTTGCAATCGACTGGTGGTGATTTTTATCAATACCAACGGGATTGTTATTGTTATTTTAAATGTACAGGCTACCCAATTCCAATGGACCCAAATCAAATAGCTCAGATTAAAATAATCTAATAGACAGCAAAACCAAACAAACAAAATGGGACCACTGAACAAATAATAAACAATGAGGAATCATTGGTGCTCTCTGAACTTGCTTGTTTTTTTGCAGACATTTCATTACCCTAACTAGGGATCATCATCAGTGCTAGTAAGGAATGCTGTTTGTTATCAGTTTATATTCTGGTGTCTTGCCTGTCTGCGTGGGTGGGGTAAGTCTTAATAAATATCTACCCAGGCCTGGGACCAATAGTCAAGGCTTTCTGGAACCCCAGAGGCACCATCATTATCTCTGGAGAGATGCTGTTCCAGAGGGTTGGGGCCACAACAGTGAAGCACATGATAGTAGTATTCCAGTATTCGAGGGGCTGCCACAAAGAAGAGGGGGGTCAAATTATTCTCCAAAGCACCAGAGGGCGGGACAAGAAACAATGGTTGGAAACTGATCAAAGAGAGAAGCAACCTGGAATTAAGGAGAAACTTCCTAACAGTGAGGACAATTAACCAGTGAAACAGCTTGCCTTCAGAAATCATGGGTGCTCCATCAATGGAAGTTTTTAAGAAGAGACTGGACAGTCAATTGTCTGAGATGTTATAGGTTCTCCTGCTTGAGTGGGGGGCTGGACTAGAAGACCTCCAAGGTCCCTTCCAGCTCTATTCTATGCTTAAGATTGAGATGTACAATAGGTATCATCAATATACTGTATGGTTAAAAATGGAGCAGTAAATATCTCACAGGCTCCCAGGTGGGTCACACACAGTAGGTTGACTGAATAGAGCAGTGGTTCTCAACCTTTTTAATGCCGCGACCCCCAACCGGTCGTAAGTTGAGGACTACCCAACCGGTCATAAGTCGAGGACTACTCCACTGGTGCAGCACCGTTTGCAGAATGGGACTTTTGGCAGGCTCAGCAGGGCAGAGACAGCCTGGACAATTCCTATTGGCTTTTGAAAGCCAATAGAATTAGACTCTATTCAAGAGAGTCTATTCTATTGGCTTTCAAAAGCCAATAGAATAAAAGGGAGTAGCACAGCTAAGGAAAAGGGGAAATAAAATGGCGGATTGCGTTGTTTGGTGACCCCCGTGAAATGGTCGTTCGACCCCAAATGGGGTCCTGACCCACAGATTGAGAACCACTGGAATAGAGGAAGTTTGCTGGTTAGGACCATGGACAGATCACAATAGGCTTGCTTAGGACCAAGCCATTAAGAACATTGGAAAGTTGCTCCAGCAATAGTCTGGAGCCTCCAGAGAGTACTGAGATCCTCAGTTTCCAGTTGAAGCTTATTCTAATTCCACTTTCATTTATCATATTTCACCAGTGCCTAGGGATACTGGAGAACTGAATTTGATTTTCAGTTTTAAGTGAACTAAATCTCCTGATCTTGTTCCTTTATGGAAGGGGATTGTATAATCTGAAATGCAGACCAAAAGTTTTCTTTCCTTAAGTGAAGCAGAAACTGAAGGAGATATTCATTTGAGAACAAAACATTCAAGATCTTAGATTATGTTCTTAAATTATATTGGAAGTTTAAGATTCCTTGGGTTATAACTTTTTCTTGCACAGATCGAGCAATGTCATCTATTTTCAGTCAAAACCCGCACAATCAGACTCTTTCCCAACCTATAGGTTCACATCTCATGTTACAACACAATATGATTTTGTTTTTAAGAATATGCATATGTAATAAGTGAAATATGTGATTTTTGTTTTAGAGCAGTGAAAGAGCAGTTTAAAGTCCTGGCATAGTGTGAAAATAGAAAAATGTTTTGTTTATAATAAATGGGCTTGCTCACACCAGAAGTATTTGCAAAGTATGAAGAAGAATGCTTGATGATATGGTGAGGTGAAAAAAAGAGTTTGGTAGTTTAATGTATTTTGAAGGGTCCTTGATTCTCTCTGAGCTTGGTTATTTTCTGGCTGATGTTTCATTTCCCAAACTAGATAACATCATCAATGCATTGATGAGGCTACCTAGTTGGATCATGAAATGTCTGCAGGAAAACAACCAAGCTCAGAAAGCACCAAGGACCTCTCATTTCAACCCTGAAGTAGAAATATTCTCTTTTATCGGTAATGTCTATTTATCTATAAATGACATTTATAATTTATCTATATTTATATATTTATCTATAGATGATCAGGAATGCTTGTGGTAAAGGTAGACATCTAGTGGCTGGGGACATGGAAATAAGGGGATTTCTGTACCTAGACAATGTTGTGATGCTTTCTGAGAAATTGAATGATTAGTAGGAAAAAAAAATGATATGTAGTATAATGCAATGAGGAATATGTATCTGAAAATTAAATACTAAGATAGTTAGGTCTGACATAGAAAACAGAGTGAATGATTAGGCATAAATGGAAAAATCTAGAGGGAATAGATGAGTTTGTATCTCTGGGTAAAATGTTTACTACTGATAAGAAAAATGGATGGAGAAAGCTTAAGATGTGCAAATTGTTTGTAGAGAGTTAATGGGGAACATGTTGTGAAGAATGAACATTTGTTGAAAAAAAGTGAATATAGTTGTGTGTAAAAAGCATGGTTCTGCTTCCTTTGTGATAGGGAGTTGAGAGTGAAGGCTTATTAGAGAAACATAAAGCTAAGTTGGTTGTAGTGGAAATTGGGGACTTAAGAAAAGGATGTGGTAAAAGAGAATATAGTCTTAGGACT
The DNA here is from genome assembly GCF_016545835.1 of Crotalus tigris. Taxonomy (NCBI): domain Eukaryota; kingdom Metazoa; phylum Chordata; class Lepidosauria; order Squamata; family Viperidae; genus Crotalus; species Crotalus tigris. The sequence goes on along the minus strand of NW_024097149.1, from coordinate 817,386 downwards.
GAATGAATGCTGAAGAATAACAGAATAATAGAGTTGGAAGGGACATTGGAGGCCTTCTAATCCAACTATCCAACCCCCTGCTCAGAAAGCAAACCCTATACCATTTCAGACAATTTCTTGAAAACCTCCAGTGTTGGAGCACCCACAACTTCTGGAAGCAAACAAAAAAAATGAGTCGACCATACAAAATAAGTACACTGAGGTGGTTTGATCATCCTTGTTGTTGTTAATTGTGAAGTCGTGTCCGACCCATCGCGACCCCATGGACAACGTTCTTCCAGGTCTTCCTGTCCTCTACCATCTTCTGGAGTCCATTTAAGTTCACACCTACTGCTTCAGTGACTCCATCCAGCCACCTCATTCTCTGTCGTCCCCTTCTTCTATTGCCCTTTCCCAGCATTAGGCCCTTCTCCAGTGAGTCCTTCCTTCTCATTAGGTGGCCAAAGTATTTGAGTTTCAACTTCATTGATCATCCTAGTGAGGATCAAATTTGAAAACAAGTATCATAAGGAGGAGTGAATTGGTAAAAGGGAAGGGAAGGGGTGATTTTTATTTATTTATTAAATTTTTATGCTGCCCATGTCCTCTGCAAGGTGACTCTGGGCAGATTACAAGTTATAAAATAAGTATAAAAAAACCTAAAATAAAGGTGGTCCTCGACTTACAACAGTTTGTTTAGTGACCATTCAAAGTTACAATAGCACTGAAAAAAGAAACTTATCACTATTTTTCACACTTACAACTATTGCAACATGGTAGCATGATCAAAATTTAGATGCTTGGCAATGGGTTCATATTTATGATGTTTGCAGTGTCCCAGGATTATGTGATCATCTTTTGAGACCTTCTGACAAACAAAGTCAATGGGGAAGCCAGATTCACTTAACAATCACGTTACTAACTTAACAACTACAATGATTTCACTTAACAACTGTGATAAGAAAAGTTGCACAATAGGTCAAAACTCACTTAACAAATGTCTCACTTAGTAACATAGGTTTGGACTCAATTGTGGGCATATGTTGAGGAATACACAGATTAAAATATCTATGGAGATTCTCAGTCATCCAGGTCATAGTTGTCCCAAAGATGCTTTTTCACAAGGCAACTGGACTTTCTTGTTTTTCTTTGAAGAATGCAAGTGACCAGCTGTCTGCAAGGAGTATAAATCTTTCCATTCCTAACCATCCAGTCAGAGCTGAAGAAGCTTCTTGGATGAGAAGCGAAAAGTTTTCAAAGAAAAACAAAAAAGTCCACTTACCACCTTAAAAAGTAGCTTTGGAACAGATTAAAATATTATTAAAAACTGTACTAAAACCAAAACTAAGAGAGCTAAGAGATTAGTGGGATTTGGATGAGGACTTCTTGCCCCATCAGTCAGGTCCAGTGGGGAGCACTCACCTCAGGGCCCCAGACCCACAGGCAAAGCCAGGTTTTAATACACTTCTGGAAGGCCAAAAGGGAAGGCCAATTCTCACCTCTGGTGATAGAATGGTCCATAAAATTTGGGCCACAGCAGAAAAGATTCTCCTCCTTGATCCTGCCTGCTTCAGTTGAGGAAAGTCATCCAGATAGTTCTCTTTCCAAAATTACTCATTCAATGACCATTCAAACTACAACAGTGCTAAATGAGGGGACTCATCACCGTTCCTCATAGCTGCAGTCATTACCATTTCCCTGCAGTCACATGATCACCAACTTGGCAACCAAATTGCAATTACGACGGTTGCAGTGTCCCACAATCACATGACTTTTGCTGACTTCCAACAAGCAAAATCATTGGAGAAGCCAGCAGAAGATCACAAATGGTAAACATGTGACTGCAGGATGATGTGACCATGCAGGATTTGCTTAACTACGGCAGCTGGGACTGCTATCACTGCCACTGTAAGGCAACAAGGTCATGCGGCTTTGCACTTTATTTGGCTGTTATTTAGCAACATTAGAGTTGCTGATTCCCAATGACCGCTTCTAAGCAAGGACTGTCTTAAAGCTGAAATCATCTAAAAAAAAAAAAAAAAAACAGGTGAGAAGTTTAAATAAGAAAGGCAGTCTATGAAATGGTATATGGGCATGGTGGAAGCGAGTATGATTTGCAATTATAGAAAGATGTGAATCAGTGTTGTGAATTAAGACATGCCATATATTATTTTCTTTTCCTTTGTCTCTTTGCTTCGAAAAGGACTGTGAAAAAGCTAGACAAGAAGAAATAATCAATTCTACATTTTTGGTGATTAATTTCTGGCTTCTTTCATGGAGCTGAGGAACATTTAACAGTCTTTTTTTAATTTAAAAGTCATTAAGACTGGACAAATGGAAAATTAGTATGGTGCTGATAAGCTCTCTCTGCAATCCTTCCGAAAAAATATTTCATCCATTTCTGAGTATTCTCTTCCAACTTGTAAAGTCTCTGTATGCAAGTAGGGATATTGTAACAAACAGAATACAATACAAATACACATATAAACACACTTCATTCCGATGGGAATTGTGATCCCTAACACTACACATGAGTTTGAGTTTCTTGGCTATAGGAGTAGGAGTGGTGGAACCTGAAGGCAGAGTTAAAAGAGGAATCAACCTAGAATCTCTATGTAGCCACAAATGGACTAAATCCAATCTTCTTTTTATTCTATGTACTGCTATCTAACTCCAACTGTTAGTTGAGAAGATTCATGTGCATAGACTGACTAACAATGAATCACTTTAATTGGACCTTAACTTGTGGACCTGGTCTTTCACACCTGACAATTGGCAATGCAATGATCATAGTACAAATGTATGTATGAATGCATGCTCACATGCACACAGACATATATGCATGTGCATGCATGCATGCACTGTTTACACACAGGTACATGTATTCCAGAAAATGAGAGGATTCTAGTTCTGAAAAGGGGAAAGCAAAAAGTTGCTTTGTCAAATAGAATGAATGAGAAATTACTGGAGAGTAAAAACTAAAATTAAAGAATGTAATATAAAGTAACTGACTATAATGTTCCATCTCAGTAGGATTCATATGTTGCCAGCAGAAATCTGACAAAATTATTATGGGATGAAGGTGGGCCCAGTTACTATCATAGTACTATTACTGGATAAATTGGTATTTCAAATGAAACCATTTTAAACTTCCTTTGAATTTCAGGTTTCAACTGTGGTTTAGAGTCCTTTCATGTGGTGCCTGTGGTTTAGAGTTCTTTAATGCCAGGTTTCTCATTTGTGTCCTTTTATTTATCTTATTTTCTTGCTGATCTTGTTATGTCAATATCTCAATTATCTTTCATAGTGATGGGATAAATCTATTCCTGGGGTGCATGTTGATGGAGAAGTTTTTAAAGTGTTTTTCTTCTGATTACTATTTCCCTTTTTGGCCATTTTGTATGCCCATCGTGTGTTTTAATTCTTTTCATTTCCAACTGACCAGTTTGATGTTTTGTTCCATTTCCTGCTGAGTCTCCAAATGCCTTCCCTTCATCAGGTACCTATTAACCTCTTTGTTTTAAAAAAGGTCATCCACACGGATGGAATCCAGAATATGGGTAAATGGTTTTGGTACACATTTCCTGTAATAGGCACTTGTCCGTTTTTTAATGGTGGATTTAAGTCAAGTCTCTGATTCACTTCATACATTTAATAGTCTCAGACTTGCAAAGAAGTTCCAGGACAGTATTACTTTAGATTGTAGGAGACAATGATATATGGAACAATATGACTACATTAATTCAAAATGCTCATCCTATTATCAAATTAATCCATTTTTCTGCATGGGCACAAGATTCTAAACCAGTGGTTCTCAACCTGTGGGTCGAGACCCCATTTGGGGTCGAATGACCATTTCACGGGGGTCACCAAACAAGGCTGTCCCCCATTTTTCCCCCTTTTCTTTGGCCACGCCCCTGGCACCTGGTGATGTATAAGTGGTTGGGGGTCACCACAATATGGGGAACTGTATTATGGGGTCACGGCATTAGAAAGGTTGAGAACCACTGTTCTAAACCAATGGCTAATCAAACGGTCTGGATTCTGGCCATACACTTGTTGAAATATTTTAGAGACAGTAATCAAAGAGTGGGGGTTATAAAATGGTTCAACTGGGATTCAAGATGTTGCAGTTGGCTCCTGGAATGTTCCTTTTAAAAGCCACACCAGGACAGACCTCTGGATTACAGATTTATCAGATTTATCAGTTGCTTCTACCCATCCAATCCAATCAGGCAGGATGGTCATGCTTAAGGTCTCCCCAACTAAGGAATGCCAATTGGCAGGGCCTAGATTAGAAGATGGTCTTTTCTACTGTAGTGCCCACCTTGTGGAACATTCTCTCTCCCAAAATCAGGATGGCCCCAACCCTGCTAGCTGCTTATAAGATCCTAAATACCTGCTTGTGTGTCTAGAATTGGAGCCTCAAGTGTGTGGAGGGGACCCCACTTCTTGATTGTGTTAGTGGTTGGGTTTGATAGTTCTGGGCTATTTAAACATTTCTAATGTTTCTGATTGTTTTTATTTTACCTTAGTTCTGCTCATTGGCCAGAGTCACTTGGTGAGATAGGCAGCCAGACTGTCTGTCTGTCTGTCTGTCTGACTGACTGACTGAGAAAAATGTAAGAAGAGCTGGGAGGAAATTCCACCTATCAGAAAAATTCCAACTATCAAAATCCAAGAAAACAAAGATGAACATTTAGGATTTTTTTTTTTAAGTGAATATTCACACCATGCCCCATATCAGATAGCAACATGTAGCTGGTTTTGGCTGAACTTCAAAAAAGCTAAACAGAATAGTGCTGGTTAGAATGGGATAGGGAATGGTCAGGAAATCTCAAGGCCATAGTCTCCACTAAGTAGTAAAACAAAACCCCATGCGTCCTTGGGAAAAGGTTGTGGTGAACCACTTTTATAATTTTTGCCAATAAAAGTGCAGGGTCTGCCCATATATTCAAGAGGGCCTGAGATCAACTGGAGAGAATCTTTATCATTTTATTAACACCATCTAGTTATTTTTCAACAAATGTATCTTCTCCATAGATATATCTATTTTAAATTGCTTGCTTGGACCAGAAAATTGAATCCGGTAGATATTTTGTACTGCTGTAGTTATAAACCGCAAAGCTCTTTTTATATATTAAGGATTTAGATAAAGGAACAGCAGGCAAGCAGAACTGCTTTAAAATGAAACAGCTTTGTAAGTCCAGAAAACTTTCAAATACTTCCTCCCTTATCCTCTCTCCACGCCACCTACATACCGTATATTGTGATTCAAAGTCTGCATTTAGCTTAAGGGCATAAGCTGGAATTCCATCTTGTTCATATATATGAACAGATGTCCAGTACTGCTGAAAAAACTTTTTCCATCAGTATTGAAACGTATCACGATTGTAGGATTATAAAACAGGCCTGCTTAATACCATTCACATTGTGTTACTATTATGGCTGCAAATTGATATTCCCAGCCAAGCGGGCACTTATTTTATTAACTGAAGGGAATTATCAAATATTCTCAAAATTGCCCTTTGCACCATGCTGAATAACACAATTTAGTGCTGCTGAACCCACAAGATCCAGTTTGAAATATATATTCAATTGAAGGAGAAAAGCCAGCCACGGCATGCCAAACAGAGTACAAAGTGAAGGCAGGTAAAGAATGTCTGCGCAGAAAAAGAAGCAAGTGGATCTTAAATAGATCCCAAATGCCCATTGAAAAAACATCAAATAAAGAGCAGATAGATCTAAATGGATTCCAAATGGATCCACTTCATCCAAGTTCCTCTGTTGCAATATATACTTAAAGAGCTCTGCAAAATTCTTCTTTTTCATGCATGGATTGCAGACACAATTCTTTTATTACTTTTTGACCATAAAAAGATTGGAAGCGGTGATGGAAGAGAAGATAAACTTCCTTGCACCACGCAAACATTTTGTCTTTTATTTGTGGATCTTCCACCAAACAAGAAGTATTGCTAAACACTAAAAATACTTTGCAAATTTTAAAAAATACCAAAGAGTAACATTTTTTAAATTCTAATACTCTGCCATAATCTTTCCATTTCAACCAATAACTGAAGTTCTCCGAATAGTTATAGTATTTACTCAGCAAGAATGAACTAAGTTTCTCTCCCTAAACCTCCACTGAAAATGAATAGTATCCAACATCCATAAGCCATCAGCCCTTCTTTTCCAAGACTTTGCATTTGCTGTGGACACTATAAACAACCATCCTTAACAAAAACCAAACCAGGGGAAAAAAAAAGAACCAGCAGTGGAGGAATTTAACCACCATCATCCTTTTGAAAATACACAAAGACACATTTTGCTTTGCTTCTTCTAAATATAATTGCACTCATGATTAATGCAACTAAGTTGTTTTCTTTTCAGCCATGTCTCTACATTTGTCTCGTTCTAAGCCTAGTCAAATCCCCCTAATTCCAATGGAGCCCATGCTTAACTCTCTCACTGCAATCTGTGGGATTCTTGAGAAGCTTAGCTTTGGCTCTGTTGATTATTTATTAATTATCTCTAAACAATAGACGGCCTTAAAGCTGTACTCCGATTCTCTAGGCTTAAGCTTGTGGTACGAGTATGCGTGTATGCATGTGTTTTTCCACTTACCCCCATTTTTCTTTTGGCTGGCTGAAAGTCGCCTTTGTGTTATTCAGGTGCTCCATATCGGCAGGTGGGTCCGCTCTGTCACCTGCCCATAATACAAAGGCCCCCTCTTCCAGAAAGCAGAGGAAAGCAATATGCAAAACAAACAGAGAAACCCAAGAGGAAAACTATACCCCTATAGACCAGACTCATAGCAACAGACACAGAAAGACTATACTCTTGTTGGTTGTTAACTTTTTCCAGCCATGAAGAAGTAATTCCTTTGGAACGGCAATGCAGTGCATGTGATGTAACAGCACTGGGGAATGTTGTATTCCTCTGGCTGCCAGCTCTTCTTCAGCATTGTCGCCCATCTGGGACAAATCCCATTCTGATAAAGCTGATAATTGGTGGTCTCTTGGATGACCACAAATGACAAGGGCGCTGACCTGGGGGTGGGGTGGGGGATATGTCAAGGGCCTCTGGTTTGTCCTTGGGTTTCATTCCTTGTGATGAAATGGAAGGAATGAAGGAGCAAATGAAAGAAAGACAAAGGGTTCTCTTTCTCTCAAAATAGAACATTATTTTTAACTAGTTACCTACTACATTTCTGGGAAACATAGCTTGAGGCTTTAAATAGCAAACAGTCACACAGGGACAGTTTAGTGAGGAGCCTCATTTTCATGTTAGTCTACATTTTGTGTTAGCAAAAGGATCTGCTTCCCTCCGTTTCTCTCCTCTGAAGGGGATTTATGAGATGGCAGCCTAGAGAAGTCACTGCAACTATTCTTGCGTCAGCGTTGTATGATATTGACAATGCCTTCTAATTTGTTTAGGCCTCTCTATGTACGCAAACACTTTGGCACATCTGCAGTGCCAAAGTGTTTGCTGCTGACATTTAAAAGATGGCTGGAAATCAAATGGCAAATTCATTTCCTTGTAGAAAAATAATAAACTTCCATGGATTGCAATTCCCAGGAGAAACAAAGAACTGATTCCTCTAGAATGCATTTTCCTGATTTAATAGCAGTAATTGTAATGTGTCATTAATAGAAAGGGTATCCAGAGACTTCTGTGTTTATTGTTGTTTTATAAAGCAATGTAATCTTCATTGTTAGGGTAGGCAGTGTGGAGAAAATTGATGCACATTTTGCCTTTTCTGGACATTATACTCTATAAAACATATTGAGTTCTATGGTTTTCAGAATAAATTTTGACTTCTCACTACCATCTCTAAACCTCTTACTATAGAAGAGGTCATGGTTTCATTATTGCATAGTTACTACATTTTATCATATAAATTGTTTCAACAGAGCACAATATATGTAGCTCAAGGCTGAATCCTTGGTGTTCTCTTGGTTGTTTGCTTGCAGACATTTTATTACCCAACTAGGTAATACCATCAGCACAAGGGAATATGGGATCTGGTCCCCAGAGGCACAACTGGATAAGAATCAGTTTAGCCCACAGAAGAAATGTGAGCATGGCAAATGGCTCAGAGGGAATCCTCCTCAGTTTCTTGGACAGGGGAGAAATTTACTTTCAGACATGCAGAATTCTATTAATGTAACTTCAGAATAAAACAGAATTAGTTCATCTCTTGATTGATGTCAGCAGATAATAAGCACACAAGCTGACAAGCAATATGGAACTGACTAGCACTTGGTAGATCAGCTATGAAGGCCTCTGGATTGTGAAGTAGGGTAGAAAGAATATTATCATTTTTGAATTTTGGTGTTGGAGAAGATTCTGAGAATACTATGGACACTCAAGAAAACAACAAATAGATTACATCCTGCTTTAAGAATCATAATAACTTTAACAAGTCTTTATAGCAGTCACAGTCTTTTTGTGCTTAAGTGTCTAATTTTTCTGGTAATTGTAAGCTAGCCTCGACAGACAAGAGTAATTAGGAAAAAAGGAAGAAAAGTGCAAACAAAGCCAGAAGAAGAGAAACTATAGAGAAGAGGAATAGAAGCAGTGAATTAAAACTTACCTGATTTGTTTGTTTGTTTTTTAAGGGAAGGTATGAAAAGGGTCACAGTGTAGCATAGAAGAGTCATGCCAATCCAGAATTGCCAGCAGAAGTTTTTCAAATCGTCAGCTATCTGATCCTTTCAAATGGACAAAGGAGAATTGTACCCAGGATTTTTGAATGCCAGATTCAACCTGTAGAGCTCTGGGGAAAATAAGTTGTTTATTATTCCAAATTAAGAGAGAGATCTCTGGAGATTTTTGCAAATTGAGATGCACAGAATAGAAGATTTATCTAAAACTTTTATGAGCTGTAGTTTCTAAACTAACTGGGGAGTATGAAAAGAATTTAGCACCACCTAGAGTCAGAATTTAAATTAAGCATCAAAAATATCAGTATGAAAGCAGAAGAAAATTTTGTGCAGGGACTCCACAATGCACATTTATTTATCTTTATATAAAGATACATTTAATGTACATATATTTAAAATGTACTTTTGCAGGTGGTTATATTATACTTCTGATTATCCAAATACATTCTCATTTCTTTTGTTAACAGAGCTCTAGGTAAGCCAATATAAGACAAACATATAATTTAAATTTCCCTTGTATATTTAGACCCAAAGAAATTCGACTTTGATCCCTTCTGAGTAAAGATAATTCAATTCACAGTTATTTTTAACCCTCCAGTTCTGAGGTAGCTGTGGAAGGGTGCTAATGAAAATTAAAAAAAAGAAACCAGCTGTTCTTCAAAGTAAATGAAGATACTTTCAGCATAGTGAAATTAAAAATAAAAGTGTTTTCTGGGTTCTTTTTCTCAGCCATCTTTGTTCCTTTGCTTTGTGTTGTTTTGTGGATTTTGCATCGTTCCTAGTTCTTAACAGACTTGCTAACCTATAGGTAGCATATTTTTTTCTTTAAATGACCATGTAATCCCTTGCAATGGGGTGGAGTCAGGGGGACTAAATGGAGCTGAGCATTTATTGGCCGGATGCCCTTCCTGAAGCCTACACCAAGCTCACAGCAGATATTTTTCTCTTTGTGCCCAGAGAAATATGCTGCCTAGGATCAAACTCACAGATTGTGAGGCAAGAGCTCCACCTCTAGGCCATCATGCCACTCTGCACGTAGGTAGCATATAAATGTAAATAAATTGTTGTTGTTAAGATTAAACATAAGAAAATTATTGAGGATTGGTTGGAAAAACAAGATAGAGAGTAAGAACTTAACTTTTATGGCTAAGCAAAAATTAACCCAGACAACACATTGCTCATTAAGCAATTGTAATGATAGAAAATGTAATGATAGAAAATGAATTGTAATGATAGAAAACTAATAAAATACTTTTTTAAAAAAAAAGAAAGAAAATTATTGATAAAACCAAAGTCAAGAGAATAGAAGAATTTTAACGGGCATGATTTTGATATGTCAAAAATGGAATTGACAAGGAAATAATAAGGAGCGCAGTGGCTCATGTGATTAGGATGCTGGGTTGATAATCAGCAAACCGATGTTCAAGACCCAGGTCCTGCTGCTGTATGACAGGGTGAGTTCCTGTCATTCGCTGTAGCTTCTGCTGACCTAGCAGAAATGAGCAATTGCAATTCTGCCAACTTAGTTCAAAAGTGAGTAATTGCAACTAGATAGATAAGTACCACTTCAGTGGGCACATTAATATAAATATGAACCAGCCATTCTCTAATCCTTTCAACCGGAAAGTACCTTGGTGCTTCCAACACAAACACAAAGGAAATAAAATTGAGAAGGTTAAAACATACCAAGTTTGGGGGTGTAGATGGTGTATCTGGAAAGATTTTAAAATACAGATGTGGTTTACTTTCATTTGGGAGTGCCTGGAGATTTGTTTAACCCTCTACCTGGGCCTAAAAAATGAAAAATATAATTACTATTCCTCCCCTGCTAAAACTGCAAGCAAATTAATTGTTGCATGAGCCTGGTAGAATTCTGATTGAAAGAGATGTCCCTGTCTCTCAGCCTTAAGAAGGAGGCTGTGGCAAATCACTTTGGAAATCTGGCCAAGAAAGCTTCTGGAACTTGTCCGTGTTATCACCAGGAATCAAGACTGACTCAAAGGGAATAATAAAATAAAATGACTACATGAAGTAACATGTGCTTCAGAATCCTCTATTTATAATTCATCCATTCCCTTTTACTTTCAGTCGTCTTGGTGAGGCACGTCTCTTTTCTGTTCTGCTTCATCCAAGAAAACATAGAAATGGCTAAGACGTTGTGGGGTGGTGGTGGTGAAATTTCATAGTTGGTACACTCACATATTTTTGGTGGGGATACAGGAGTTCTGGATCGTTTGCAGTAATTAAATACTTAAGGAAACGCATACAGTAGCTGTCTGTGGGCTCCTTGGTGCTCTCTGAGCTTGGCTGTTTTCTTGCAAACATTTCATTACTCAGCTAGGTAATATCTTCAGAGCTAGAAGGGAGGGAGTTTGCTGTTTGTAGACAAGTGGCTTGCCCTGTCAGTGTTTGTAGGAATGTTCTTAGTGGCTCCTTGATTAGGCTGTTGTTTACTGTTGGATTGTTTGAGCTGGTAGTTCCATGACTCTGGAATTCTGTTTATAGTTTGAGTATTAATCTCTCTCTCTAATAACCTACAAAGCTTTCATTGTTTGTTAACTGCTTACACATCACATATGCACACACATGTGATGTGGTAGCAATCTTCCAGTACTTGAGGGGCTGTCACAGAGAGGATGGGGCTGGACCTATTCTCCAAAGCATCTGAGGGCAGGACAAGAAGCAATGGATGGAAACTAATCAAGGAGAGAAGCAACCTAGAACTAAGGAGAAACTTCCTGACAGTGAGAACAATTAATCGGTGGAATGACTTGCCTCCAGAAGTTGTGGGTGCTCCTTCACTGGAGATTTTTAAGAAGAGATTGGACAACCATTTATCCATAATGATATAGGGTTTCCTCCTTGAGCAGAGGATTGGACTAGAAGACCTCCAAGGTCCCTCCCAACCCTATTATTCAATGTTCTATGTAAACTCACTTGCCCTACTACATCCTGGCAAAAATTGTACAATGACTGGAGAAGAAAGATTGCTCCATAGAAAATAGTTGCCTGGGTCTCTTCCAATAGAGACCGGTACAGCTAGTCTTTTTATTCCTTGCCAGCATTGTCCTTTACATATTCATTTCCACATCATCTCAATCTGTCATTGACTGTTATATGATCTGCAGCATACCAGTTCTTATTTTGGGGACCTGTCGTTCCAACCTTGCCTGATCTTTATGGATTGTTTCCTGGTGACCTGCTGCCGGGCAATCCATTATCCCTGGTAACTGGTATAGAGACTTGGGCTAGTTGCTCCCTAGCTTTTCATCTCTTTCTGCATTCCCAAATTTTCAGTTATTTTTCTCAGTGTTTTAATTGTCACACACAAGGTGTATAGAAATTAATGGATCAAAGACCAAGTTCTGAACAATGCGATTGGAAAAAACAATAGAACAAGTACAGGTCGTCCTCACCTATTGAGCACAATCAGGATCACTAAATGATCTGGTGACAAAGTGTATCATCATGTGACCACATCTGATTTAGATGTCAGTTCTTCATTTCTGGCTGCAGTTCTTAAGTGGTTGTTAAACACCATGTCATGTGTCTTTGACTTACAACTTCCTGCTGTCTTCCCCATTGACTTTACTTGTCAGAAGCTGGCTATGAAGGTCACAAATGGTGATTACATGACCATGGGATGCTGTGACTGTGTCATAAATGGATGCCAGTTGTCAAGCACCCAAATAGCCATCAAGTTGCAACTTTGTGGATTGTCATAAATCTCCGTATATAGCTCTGTTGAAACTTAATCACTGGACTAGGAAGTGATTATCATAGTACAATATTTAGTAAAGATGGGGAAATAGATGAAGGAAAGTTAAATCATCCATTAGTATGGTATTGGTACAAAGGTATATATTTTGTTATGGAGAATAAATGTTGGCCAAGGAAACAAATGTCTAGTTTAACGAAGAGAAGGACAAGGGGGTACATGATAGCAGTATTCCAATATCTCAGGGGCTGCCATAAAGAAGAGGGAATTAAGCTATTTTCCAAAGCACCTGAAGGCAGGACAAGAAGCAACGGGTGGAAACTAATCAAGGAGAGAAGCAACCTAGAACTAAGGAGAAACTTCCTGACAGTGAGAACAATTAATCAGTTGAACAGCTTGCCTCCAGAAGCAGTAAATGCTCCAACACTGGAAGTTTTTAAGAAGAGACTGGACAGCCATTTGTCCGAAATGGTGTAGGGTTTCCTGCCTGAGCAGGGGTTGGACTAGATGACCTCCAAGGTCCCTTCCAACTTTACTACTACTATTATTATTAAATAGTAACTAATATATAGAAGTGAGAGTTGGGCATTTCAGGAGATGCACAACAATCAGTAGAAGTGGTATCAGAGTTCAGAAGTGTAAGGGGGTGAAACAAGAAGCTATACGTCCCCAAAAATGAATGAATGCCAAAAGAAGGTGGCATTCCCATTCATTTGGTCATTCCCAAATGAATGACCAGCATGAAAGAATATATTGAGACATTTGGGCACCTAGAGTGGATGAATGAGAACTGAATTGCAAAACAAAAAAAATTATAATGCATTCAGAACTTGTGGGTGCTTCATCACTGGGGGTTTTAGAGCAGTGTTTCTCAACCTTGACAATTTTAAGGCATGTGGACTTCAACTCCCAGAATTCCACAGCCAGCATTGCTGGCTGTGGAATTCTGGGAGTTGAAGTCCACATGCCTTAAAATTGTCAAGGTTGAGAAACACTGTTTTAGAGAAAAGACTGGATAGCCACCTGTCTGAAATGGTACTATAGGATCTCCTGCTCCAGTAGGGGGCTGGACTAGAAGACTTCAAGGTCTCTTCCAGCTCTATTCTAATTCTAAATAATGACTAAGTGGCAAGGAATTGGTTAGAATTCCTGAGCTCCTAAAAATGAAAGGGGTGAGAACTAAAGGAATAACTAGCCATGTATTGACAGGGTGGCAGGCAGCATAGTTTTGCAAAGAAACAAACGAGAACTATATAATAGTTTTGCCATTTGCAGTTTCTGATTTCCTGATCAGAAGAAGACCTGGGCTGGATAACCTTTGTATTAGGTAGTGCTTTAATGTAATTAGGGCAGATTACTATAATTAGCAAAGGTAACACTACCTGTTTGCCAGTGAGTTGGGTCTGGGGATTTCCTCCTTAATGGATATTGCGAATCTTTAAAAGTTGGAGTTTTGAATGAGGTTCCTAAGGCTCAATAGATCCCAGGGTTGGGCAAATTATTTGAAATAGATATTTACAATGCATAGAAGTCTGTGGAGACAGACTTCCACAGAATTGGAGTGCTTGTCCAAACAACAAAGGGAGTGTCACACCACTGGGTTACAACTCTTTGCCTTTATATGTGTGCAATAGATATATGTACATGCAAAGGAGTGATGCTTTGGTCATTTGCCTTCTCGAGTGTCTCCCACCCTTGTGGGTACTCGTTACAGGTAGTCCTTAACTTATGACCTTAATGGAGCCTGCCCATCAAAGTCGAAAGTCGTGATGGTCATAAAATGGGGAACTCGATTTTACTATCTTTTTTTTTGCAGCGGTCGTTAAACGAACCCCTGCAGTTGTAAAGCAAATCCACAGTAGTTAAGGGAATGTTGTGATTATTATGCAAATCAATGCTATGAGTGCAATTTTGCCGAAAGCTGGGAGTAAGGGCTCATGTTCAGCAAAACCATTACAAAATGCGTAATTGTAGGATGATGCAAACAGCCACAAATGCACCCTTGTTGCCAAGCACCAGAAGTCCAGCCATGTGATAATGACTGAGGGGGACCATTGGAACTTTGAATTCAGGTGGTAAGTTGCCCCAAGGTAGATCCATCATTACTTCAAAGGGTTCTAAGTGACTAGTTATAAGCTGAGAACTGGGTTTCTCTAGTCTAGAGGAAAGAAGGACTAGGGGGGAACATGATAGCAGTATTCCAATATTTGAGGGGTTGCCACAAAGAAGAAGGGGGTCAACTTATTTTCTGAAGCACCAGAAGGCAAGACAAGAAACAATGGATGGAAACTAATCAAGGAGAGAAGCAGTCTAGCATTAAGGAGAAATTTGCTAAAAGTGATGACAATTAAACAGTGGAACAGCTTGCCTCCAGAAGTTGTAGGGGCTTCATCACTGGAAATTTTAAAGAAGAGACTGGACAGCCACCTGTCTGAAATGGTATAGGATCTCCTCCTTGAGCAGGGGGTTGGACTAGAAGGCCTCCAAGGTCCCTTCTGACTCTATTCTGATTGATTGAATTATCTGTATTGCAATGAAACTTTGCCTCTTTTCTAGGTGTGGGATTTATAGAAAAAGGAGTCTTTTCTTTGGTGGTACTTAATTTATGGAACCTCAGGGAAGCTCAAGTGACACTCGCATTTGCATCATTTCAGAGCCAGATAAAATATTTTTATTATTTTAAATGTTATTTATATTTCAATAATATTTTAATAATGTTGCTTTTAATTTTGAAGGACTGACTAACTTCTGCTTTGTTGGTACAATATTTTTGAGTTTTTTTTTATATATATATATATATATATATATATATATATATATATATATATATATTAAAAATAACGTTAAAAATCTAAGAATACACACACACACACACAAAAACACATATACAGACACAGACACAGACATACACACACACATATAGTGTGTGGGGCTATTGACAGTTTAATTTAAAAATAAAATAAATAAAATAAAACAAAATAAAATAATAATGTCCTAAATCATGGTGCCTCAGCTGCAAAACTTTTTTTTACCCTTCTGCAGACAATAACAATAATAATTAATAATGAAAACAAATACTAATGAAACAATAATGACAGAGGAAACTTATTCCTATCAATCATAAACCAAGTTAGGAAGCACAATATGTTAACCATATACCGTAATTGCTTCAAAACAGGAACACAATAATTAGTTTATTGGTAAACTGATTATTTACTGAAATGGTATCTTGATGTGGCTGAGCTTTTCATTCAATTAAAAAGCAGAGACCTTGTTACATTTTTAGTATGCTGCCTGAAAAAAAAACACCTCACTGCCTCGTAACAACAACGGCACGAAAATGTCCTGTCTACTCCATCATCCTGAGACAGTCACCTTTCCTGAACCCATGTCACCCAGCCCTTTAAAATCCCTTCAACTCAGACATTCAATATTCATTCTAAAGGTAAATGATATGAATATTTAAAAGGCTTTTCTCCAAAGGTCAAAGCTTCAACTCTCCATGTCAGAATTCAGCTCGTTGCCAGCAGCTATTATGGTCTGGATGAGAACATTGATGAAATCTGAATGTTTTCATCCTTTTCCATAAGCAAGACATAAGCCGAATTCATAATATTTTGAACCATCAGCGTAAACTCATTGCTGGAAATGAGAACCAAACAAATATTTGAGCTGGGTGACAACCATAGTAACCTTTTCCTTCTCATCAGTCTATATTTAATTATAGAACTAAACTGGATGATTCTGGTCTTTTTGCTTGAAACTAAAAAAAAACCCCAAAACTTTGATTTAAGTTTTGTATGATTAGACTGATTTTGTTATTGTCGAAATAGCTTAAAATGTTATGAAATGTAAAGCAAAGTTTGAAGTTGTAAGTATTTCGTATTTTATTGCACTGAAAAAAGTCGGAATCTCTATTTCTTCTTCTTTTTTGCCCTTGTCTCTTTCTCTCAGTTCTTTAAGTTTTGTCTTTTTTTTCTAATGTTATTTTACGTTGAAACTTAATATTGGGGAAGGTCTTGATCTGGAATCGACTTACCCTTATTCTTAAAAGCATCAAGATGATGCTACCCAACAGGGCTGTCTGTAGGGCAGTGTTTCCCAAACTTGACAATTTTAAGGCATGTGGACTTCAACTCCCAGAATTCCACAGCCAGCATTGCTGGCTGTGGAATTCTGGGAGTTGAAGTCCACATGCCTTAAAATTGTCAAGTTTGGGAAACACTGTTGTAGGGAATATTAAAAATAGATGAAAGCCACAATATTGCAATCAAAATTCTGCCTGAATTTTTTTTAATATACGTTGTAAATGTGACATGTATGAAAAACAGAGTTTTGATTGAACCATTGTAGCTACCGCCCTGATTTTTTTTTTAACTGCACTCTCCAGATATTCCTAGAATTGCTAAAATGAAGTAATATTTAAGCTGATTTAATAATCAGGGAACCTGAATTGTGGACATTATATCAGCAGGCCACCATCAAAGTTGATACCAGCCACAGAATAGAACAACTCAAAGAAATAGTGCAAAATCCAAAGATGTGGAGAGACCTGGTGCATAGAATTGTCAAGAGTTAGACACCTCTGAATGGATAATGTCTTTGTCGTCGTCATCATCATCTTCATCATCTTCATCATCATCTTTATTATCATCATCATCTCAGATGGAAATGATTGGAATTAGTTCCAGATTTTGGTGGGTGCATACTTCCTGCAAAATGGCCTTAGAATCTCTGTTCTAAGCTGCTTCCGTTGTGACATCTTGGATCCTTAGCAAAACTTCTACACAGACCCTGCAAGGAGCTCATTTTGCCGCTAGATGTCACCATTTCCTTACTTTTGTGGGAAATTTTAGGATTTCCTCCATTGTATGGGGAACTAGTTGATTCTTGGCATATTGCGACCACTGCAGCCAAACAGAAAAGTTAATACTTCCAGAGAGAGAAGAAATAGGTCCTCAGACTAATTTTATTTCCTTGATATGTGAACTTTTAAATGTTGACATGCTGTAGCCTTAGAGTGCAGTTCTTCACAATGCTAGTTGCCTCATAAAATATGAATCTCAGGTAATACACACAGGGAGGGAGTTGGGAGGGACTTTGGAGGTCTTCTAGTCCAACCCCTGCTCAAGCAGGAGCCCCTGTCCAGTTTCTTCTTAAAAGCCTCCAGTGATGGAGTACCCACAACTTCTGAAGGCAGTTTATGTTTTCCACAGACTAATGATAAATTAATTTGATATTTCCCATAGCTACTTCTAAGTAGGCAGTTTCCTGTTTCTTCATTCCAACCCTGGGAAACTTTATGTTCCCAATATAAGTCTGACAGTTGTGATGTATATGCTTAAGTCAGTGGTTCTCAACCTGTGGGTCGGGACCCCATTTGGGGTCGAACGACCATTTCACAGGGGTCGCCAAACAACGCAGTCTGCCATTTTTCCCCCTTTTCCTTAGCTGTGCTACTCCCTTTTATTCTATTGGCTTTTGAAAGCCAATAGAATAGACTCTCTTGAATAGAGTCTAATTTATTGGCTTTCAAAAGCCAATAGGAATTGTCCAGGCTGTCTCTGCCCTGCTGAGCCCGCCAAAAGTCCCATTCTGCAAACGGTGCTGCACCAGTTGAGTAGTCCTCGACTTACGACCGGTTGAGTAGTCCTCGACGTACGACCCATTGGAGGTCGCGGCATTAAAAAGGTTGAGAACTACTGGCTTAAGTGGACTTCACTACGATACATGTGAGTTTGCATCTGTAGATTCTGAGCCTCTTCTCAGCATCTCATATTAAAAGGATACCCGTCCAGCCATTATCCTTTTACCTTGTCTCATTTCCCCCTGAATTTCGATTGAAATGGGATAGCTTCCCCCAGTATAGCGCCATCCCAATCCATCAGCCCCACCAAGCATGGTGAATACTTCTGGAAGATCAGAGTTGAAGTCAAAAGAGATTAGACTAAGCATCTCTCTCTGTCTCTGATATTCATGGTAGGGATCTCATTTCATTCAGTAACCACGTCAGAGATCAACTAACTCTCCCGGTGGAAATCCCAAAGGTGCTTTTTCAAATGGCAACTGGACTTTGTTTTTCCTTGAAGATGTTTTACTTCCAAGAAGCTTTTTCAGGTCTGTTTTGGTTCTTCAGAACTGAAGAAGCTTCTTGGATGAGAAGGAAAATGTCTTCAAGGAAAAACAAAATCCAGTTGCCTTTTGAAAAAGCACTTTTGGGACAACCATGACCTGGATGACTGAGGATCTCTATAGACATTCTCCCAGTGGAATCCTCTTTAGCCATTCTTAACGTTCTTTAAGCCATCCTCTAAAGCGGTGGTTCTCAACCTTTTTAATGCCGCGACCCGCAACCGGTCGTAAGTCGAGGACTACTCAACCGGTCGTAAGTCGAGGACTACTCAACTGGTGCAGCACCATTTGCAGAATGGGACTTTTGGCGGGCTCAGCAGGGCAGAGACAGCCTGGACAATTCCTATTGGCTTTTGAAAGCCAATAGAATTAGACTCTATTCAAGAGAGTCTATTCTATTGGCTTTCAAAAGCCAATAGAATAAAAGGGAGTAGCACAGCTAAGGAAAAGGGGGAAAAAATGGCAGACTGCGTTGTTTGGCGACCCCCATGAAATGCTCATTCGACCCCAGATGGGGTCCTGACCCACAGGTTGAGAACCATTGCTCTAAAGAGAGGAGAAGGGTCATCCACACCAGCTATTTCCATGTGTTAAGAGAAGCATATTTTTCTCTATTTATTAAAGTTATGTATTGTCCATCTGACTGTTTGTAGCATTGAGGGCTTGTTATTTATGAAGGATCTCCTTGATATTGAAAAATCTAATTTTCCAGGATGGATCATTGCGCCAAGGAAAGGAGGAAACATCTGTTGCAGACCATTGCCTTCTACATTTGTGGGGTGATGGAAGAGTGGGCAGAATGACTATACTTGTCCCTGCTTCTTCTGAATAGTGTAAATACAGCAGGCTTTAAAAATGACTGAAGTGTTACAGACTGATAGCTTCAATTTCAGTGTTAGGAACAATTCTTAATAGCAAGAGCAGTTTGATCATGGAACAAACTATCCAAGAATCTGGCAGCTGTCCTTCATGAGCTGTCTTCAAGCAGAGGCTAAAAAGCTCTCTGTCAACAATGTTTTAATTTTGGATCCCTGAAGGAATAGGAGTTAAGCTCAGTGATTTAAGTATGATGTTCTAAATCTCTCTCTCTCTCCAATCTTATAAATATGTTATAAACAATGCAAACATGTCATGTGCAATTTCTAAAATGGTTAAAAAAGCCTTCCAGTAAACAAGCATTATTCTAATGAGATCTTCTTAGAATAAAATAATAGAGTTGGAAGGGACCTTGGAGGTCTTCTAGTCCAACCTCCTGCTCAGGCAGGAAACCCTATACCATTTCAGACAAATGGTTGTCCAATCTCTTCTTTAAAGCTTCCAGTGTTGGAGCACTCACAACTTCTGGAGGCAGGTTGTTCCATTGGTTAATCGTTCTATCAGTGAAGAAATTTCTCCTTAGTTCTAGGTTGCTTCTCTCCTTGATTAGTTTCCATCCGTTGCTTCTTGTCCTGCCTTCAGGCGCTTTGGAAAATAGCTCGATTCCCTCTTCTTTGTGGCAGCCCTTGAGATATTGGAATACTGCTATTATATCACCCTTGGTCCTTCTTTCCATTAAACTAGACCACAGGTCGGCAACCTGCGGCTCCGGAGCCGCATGCGGCTCTTTGAGCCTTCCCCTGTGGCTCCCAGCCTCCTCTGCCTTTGCAGAGAGAGACAGAGACAGAGAGAGGCAATTGCACTTCCCTGCTTCTCTCTGTGTGTGTGTGTGTGTGTTTTTTTTTTTGTGTGTGTGTGTGTGTGTGTGTGTTGTGTGTGTGTGTGTGTGTGTGTGTGTGTGTGTGTGTGTAAAAGAGAGTGCACTCACAGTGTTCTCCGAGGAGCTGAAAAGCTTTCTGGGCGGAGCTCCTCCCTTTGCTGCGTCTCTGAAGGAAGCAGGAAGGGCAGGAGAGAGCTAGCTAGCCCAGCTAGGCTGACTCAGGAATTCTGGGAGTTGAAGTCCATGAGTCATAAAAGAGACGAGGTTGCCTACCCGGAGGTTGTTGGACAACAGCTTGAAGCTTGCCAGGTGAGCAGCAGATAGGAGGGGGGGAGAAAGAGAGAGAGAGAAAGAGAGAGAGAGGGAGAGAGAGAGTGGGGGAAGAGGAGTGGCAGACCAAGGGCAGATAGAGAGGGAGGGAGAGACCCTTTTGACATCTAAAATGAAGATAACACTGCATATATCCTTTTTTTACCTGTGTGTGTATGTAATTTTATTCTCTTAAAGCATTCTCTTGGTGATCATTGTTTTAATAGTATGGATATTCCCAAGAGTCATATTTTTACTTTTATTTTTAATGTGTATGTGTGTGTGTGTGTGTGTATACATATACACATACACACACACACACACACATACACACACCTATAATAAAGGTTAGAAAGGATATATGCAGTGTTATCTTCATTTTAGATATCAAAAGGGTTTTGCGGCTCCCAGTGTTTTGTTTTTGGTGGGAAACGGGTCCAAGTGGCTCTTTGAGTGTTTTGGGTTGCCTACCCCTGAACTAGACATACCTAATTCCAGCAACTGTTCTTCATATGTTTTAGCCTCCAGTCCAATAATCATCTTTGTTGCTCTTCTCTGCACTCTTTCTAGAGTCTCAACATCTTTCCCCACATCTCTCTTTAAATATTTCCTTAATGATAACAAGTGATCCTTTCTCCTCTGTATTGCTACAGCTGAAATACTTTTGTTTAATATACAGCCTGTTGCTGTGTTTTTTTAGAGTTGAAGGGATTATTGGAAAATGGAAGAGAATTTTCTACCAGAAGATTTTAACTTCTATTGAGATCATTATGATAACCTTCCTTCCTTCCTTCCTTCCTTCCTTCCTTCCTTCCTTCCTTCCTTCCTTCCTTCCTTCCTTCCTTCCTTCCTTCCTTCCTTCCTTCCTTCCTCTTGTGGACTTACTTCATCTGTTATTGGCTTACGAACAAATAACAGCTAACAGCAAAATATTAGTGAATATGTCAATGGCATAGAATTTTGGAGAGAAAGCAAGGCTATGTTAAATATTTTTTTTATTTATGCCTCTGAAGGAATTATAAATATTCAAATGGGGCAACAAGAAGAGAAACATAAGCCTCCTAAGAATATTAATTTCATTTTAAAAAGTGTTACAGACACTTATAGACATTTTTTCCATAACATACTTAAAAATATTCTGTTTTTAGCTTAAAATTTGTTCTGTATTTCATTCATGGTTGCTGTCGTGATTCGTGGCTGTATGCAGTTTCTGTGATGTCCACCTCACGACAGTTAGTATCTTCCTTTCTTTCTATGCCTTTTTTAAGAGGACTCTTTTTTAAAAGGAGAATTGAGGCTGACCTTTCAGTGTTTAGGAACTGTTACTAATAAATCTGAGAAAGCAAGTGCCCCAGGGACTGAAGAAATGGTGAACAGTGAGTGGGAATACATTAGGGAGATTGATAAAATCAAGACTGTCCTTAGACTAATAGTTGTTTCTAGCCCCTTGAGAAGATTGAAGTACTTTTCTTGCTTATAGATTCAGCGTTTGGAATTTACAAACCAAGGCATCAAGAATTACAGACTATTTGAGCATGGTGGGGTAGCTGGTATACTTATTTTATAACAGTAGAAAGTAAAACTACACTTGATTTACAGCTGAGGTTTGTAGCCCTGTACTCTTTCTCTCATTTGATTAACTCTCCTTCTGCTGAGAAACCTAGTTAAGTTCCCCCAAGTTATTTTGTGTAGGAAATAAATTTCCAGGCACTTCCTTCTAATTTTTCTTAAGAAATCATAATATACATAATACACATATTGTCAGCATATCAGTTTAAATCACCAGGTTCGCTAATATGTGATAGATTTCATAGCACTTTTTGTTAGTAGGTTTTTAGTTGTACATTGTTAATGAAGCAAAAATATAAGAGTAAAGTCTTCTTCTGAGTCAATCTGCTAAATCCTTTGGTGACCCTTGAAACTATTGACCCTTGTATTTTTCTGGAACATCTACAAGAGTTGGTAATAGCAGGACCATTTCTCAATGATTCATATCTTTCCTAAATTAGCAGTTTGAGTCATAATGTGAGATAAGAGGTCAAACCCACAAGTGCTCCAGTATAAGATGTTTCAGGCTTGAAGTTCTTTCCCTTATCTTAATTAACATGAAGCTGCTGGAAGAGTCACATAACAATTTAGGGAGTCTAATACTGTCAATATACAGATAATGCTCAGTTCAACATTTCTGCCCAAGCCATCAAGAAAATGCAGTGGGAGTTTTATTTCAGTGTCTAGAGACTGGAGGAAGCAACAGATTGAAATTCAATCCTAAGAAAATGACTCACTATGAATACAGAATTTTATTTATTTATTAAGTGTGGCTGCCCATCTCACCAAGGGACTCTGGGTGGCAAACAATTAAAATAAAAGTAAGTTTAAACTCAAAGCAGCTGAGAAAACCAAACCCTGTTCTTAACACACTCATACATACACTCAAGGCTCCAGGCCTGGCCACACAACCAGGTCTTTAGAGTCTTATGAAAATCCAGCAGAGTTGGGGGCCATCCTAATCTAGGAGAGAGAATGTTCCTTAAGGCAGGGTGAAAAGCCTGGGTGAAAAGCCAGGTCTTCGTAGAACATAGACTCATAGAGAGGAAATGCTTGGAAGTCTTCTAATCCAATCCCCTAATCAAGATGGGAGATCTTATACCATCTTGGTCACATGATTGTCTAGTCTATTTCTGAAAATCTCCAGTGATGGGAAGGGACAGAGCATCTTGAGCATCTTGAAAGGGAAGAAGGGAAAGCAACTCTCACTAATTTGTCTTCCAATAAATAAGCATTTTGCTGTATCCATATCCTCAAACCTTTTCTCACTGCCCACAACCTGAAAGATTGGGGAACTTTGGAGTAAACTTATCCTTGATGGTTAAATGTCTAGGAAAAGGAGTAGCAGAACCTGGAGGCAGAATTAAAACAGGGATCAGCCTAGAACAGGGGTCTTCAAACTTGGCCCTTTTATGACTTGTGGATTTCAACTCCCAGAATTCCTCAGCCAGGCACGCTGGCTGAGGAATTCTGGGAATTGAAGTCCACAAGTCATAAAAGGGTCAAGTTTGAAGACCCCTGGCCTAGAATGTCTACACAGCCACAAGTGGACTAGCTCCAACCTTCAAATTCTATTGACCTTTATCCTACTCCAAGTAGGTGCTGACCATTAGTTGAGAAGCTTCATATGCATAGGTTTGTAGCAATTAATCAATGTAATAAAAATAATAGAGTTGGAAGGTACCTTGGAGGTCTTCTAATCCAACCCCCTCAGACAGGAAACTCTATACCACTTCAGACAAATCTCTTCTTAAAAACTTCCAGTGTTGGAGCATTCACAGTTTCTGGAGACAGGTTGTTCCACTGATTAATTGTTCTGATTTAATTGGACTGATTTAACTGATTTAACTAATTTAATTGGACCTTCATGTGTGGACCTGGTCCTTCATACCTGACCAAAATAATCTCTTCCAATCTAAGTCACTGTACTGTGATTAAGAGCCCAATGGAAGATCAATTCTCAACTGTGCATCTTTCTCCGCCCTTCTTTCAGAGACTTATCTCCCTGTGACTCGTGAAGCTTGTTTATCTGATCCTCGTCTCTTGAAGGCACTCAGGGGATCTATAAATATTTATGTCACAGCTCTATGTCTAAGGTGGAATATTCAGCTGCTCAAGTGGTGATGCAGATCTGACAGGTAAATATATACCAGCTCAGGTAAAACAGAGCATTAAAGAAATGGAAGCAAAGCAGAAGAGCAAGGTGAACATTGTTGTTGTGAACTTGTTCTTGCTCTTTTTTGAGCTGTAGAAATACCTGTGCATTATGCCATTTGCTCACAGTTTTAGCCAGCTGGCAAGTCTGTAAGTCTGAAGTAGTATATTGGTTAAAAAATTTCCCAGGAATAACTTGGATCTCTGTATCTAAGAATTGAGAAACCTATATGTGGATCAAGAAGCAACAGTGAGAACCGAACACGGAACCACTGATTGGTTCAAAATTGGAAAAGGAGTCTGGCAAGGCTGTATACTGTCGCCCTGCCTATTTAACTTATATGCAGAGCACATCATGAGAAAGGCAGGGCTAGATGAATCAAAAGTTGGAATTAAGATTGCCGGGAGAAATATCAACCACCTAAGATATGCATATCATACCACTCTAATGGCAGAAAGTGAAGAGGAACTAAAGAGCCTTTTGATGCGGGTGAAGAAGGAGAGTGCAAAAGTTGGCTTGAAACTCAACATTAAGAAAACCAAAATCATGGCATCCGGCCCTCTTAATTCCTGGCAAATAGATGGGGAAGAAATGGAGGTAGTGACAGATTTTATTTTTCTGGGCTCCAAGATCACCTCAGATGGGGACTGCAGCCAAGAAATTAAAAGATGCTTGCTCCTGGGGAGGAAAGCTATGGCAAATCTAGACAGCATACTAAAAAGCAGAGACATCACCCTGCCAACAAAAGTGCGTATAGTCCAGGCCATGGTTTTCCCAGTTGCAATGTATGGCTGTGAAAGTTGGACCATAAGAAAGGCTGAGCGCAAAAGAATTGAGGCCTTTGAACTATGGTGCTGGAGAAGACTCCTGCGAGTCCCTTGGACTGCAAGGAGTTCAAACTGGTCAGTCCTAGAAAAGATCAACCCTGACTGCTCTTTAGAAGGCCAGATCCTGAAGTTGAAACTCAAGTACTTTGGCCATCTAATGAGAAGGAAGGATTCACTGGAGAAGAGCCTAATGCTAGGAAAGATTGAGGGCAATAGAAGAAGGGCACGACAGAGAATGAGATGGCTGGATGGAGTCACTGAAGCAGTAGGTGTGAATTTAAATGGACTCCAGAAGATGGTAGAGGACAGGAAGACCTGGAGGAACATTGTCCATGGGGTCGCAATGGGTCGGACACGACTTCGCAATTAACAACAACAACAACATCTAAGAATTGCAAGCCTATTAGTTGCTCTTCTGCACATCTACAAATGACAAGTTGCCTCAAGAAGTAGGATACGGTTCAAACAACTTCTAACCCACTTAGTGGAGTGCTCAAACATAAATGATGTTCTGAGGTATTCAGTGCTAAGAAAAGGAAGGTCCTGCACCTAGGCAGGAAAAACAAAATGCACAGATACAGAATATAGGCAGGCTCAATATTAGTGCCTGTGAGAGGGATCCCTAATGGACTAGCACTTAAGTATGAATCAGCAGTGTGCTGCAGCTGCAAAAAAGCCAATGGAGTCCTAAGATGCATCTACAGAGCAGTGGTGGGATTCAGCCAGTTTGCACCACTTCGGCAGAACCAGTAGTTACTTTTTTGTTACCCAGGCCCAGAATGGACTTCTGGAAGTGGCATCCACACAGAGAACCATTGCTCACATATTTGAATCCCACCACTGCTACAAAGAGATAGTATCATGGTCATGTGAGATATTAGTGCCCCTTTATATTGCACTGGTGAGACCACAATTGGAACGCTGAAGCCAGTTTTGGTCACCACGATATTAAAAAGATGTTGAGACCCTAGAAAAAAAATACAGAGAAGAGCAACAAAGTTGATTAGGGGTCTAGAGGCTAAAGCATATGATGAATGGTTGCAGGAACTGGGTATGTCTAGTCTAATGAAGAGACAGACTAGGAGTGACATGATAGGCTTCTTCCAATACTTGAAGGGCTGTTACGGGGAAGATAGGGGGTTGATTTATTATAGCATCTGAGGGCAGGACAAGAAGCAATGAGTGGAAGCTAGTCTACGGGAGATTTAACCTAGAACTAAGGAGGAATTTTCTGAAAGTGAGAACAGTTAAACAATGGAACAGGTTGCTTCCCAAAGTTGTGGGTGCTTCATCATTAGAGGTTTTCAAGAAAAGATTGGACAACCATTTGTCTGGAATGGCATTAAAGATTCCTGCCTTAGGCAGGGAATTGTACTAGAAGACCTTCAAGGTCCTATGTTTCTATGATGGTGTTGCTGTGCTGTTATTCTGCTTTAAAGCTGGAAGAACCTGAAGAAGCTTCTTGAATAAGAAGGGAAATGTCTTCAAGAAAAAAACAAAGAAAGTTGCCTCTTGGGAAAAAAAAAACCTTTGGAACAGCTAGAGGAATTGTTTCTCTAAACAGTAACCAATGTAGGTGAGCTAGTTGGATCTGATCTGAATTCAAAATCCAGAGATATCAAGATGCAATTCAAATTTGTGATATGAGGCTCAAAGCCTCATTCTTTCTTTTTTTTTGTTATAAATTTTTTATTTTCAATTTTACAACACAATACAATCTTAAAAATACTTTAGATACAAAAAATAAGACAAATTAATACATACCATTTTCGGTATTGCTCACCCATTTTCCCCCAAACCGCATCCACCCTCTAACCAACTTGCCTCTTTCCCTCTTCTTTCTCTTCCTCCCTCACCCCCTCTCCTCCATCTTCTACTTACTTCTCACCTTCTTCTATCCTCTCACTCCGGATGCGGTCCGGGGGAAATACCCGAGCAATTCCTCTCTCCAAATTAAAACCTCAATATATATACAATAAAAACTATTTCTACTTATCTGAACTACTAAAATTTCCCACCCATCCTTCCCCCACTCCCCTCCCCCACCCCCTCCCCCCTGACTTCCCAGAGCTAAGTACAGGATTATACAAATAAAATAAACATACTCTAATTAAGTTTACTAGTTATAGAAAAACCAAAATCATTCTAACCCTTAACTCTCTTGAAACTTCAACATCATAAGTTTAAACAAAGTCATTACTCATAAAATAAATGGAACTTTGTAGTTCCATACTTCTTCTGAATATATTCTATCCATCTTCTCCATACATTAAAATATTTCTCTTATGAATGGTCCTTTAAATAAGCAGAAATTTTGGCCATTTCTGCTAAATTAGAACCTTAAATACAAAGCCTCATTGTTTCTTGCCCTGCCCTCTGGTACTTTGGGGAATAGTTTGACCCCCTCTTCTTTGTGACAGCCCCTCAAATATTGGAATACTGCTACCATGTAGCTCCTATTTCTTCTTTTCTTTAGACTAGCCAAACCCAATTCCTGCAGCCATTCTTCATATCTTAAAGCACAACTGTGGATAGCGCTCTCTCTCACACACATACACAAAAAAACTCACAATGTCATAAAAAATATATAATCAAAACTAAAAACCGGAAGGGTTTAGAACAGGGGTGTCAATCTGCTGACCCACGGGCTGGATGCATCATGACAAAACCGCGCCCACCCCATTGCCGGCAATGGCAAAAAAGTCACGACACATCACGACACGTCACGTGACGTTGCGAGTTTGACACCCCTGGTTTAGAATAAAGGAAACAACATTTTTAAAATTGTTTCACTTTACTAGAAAAGTGTAGTTTTCGTAGTGTAAAATGGTTTCTAGATGCTGTTTATAGGAGGAAAACATTGCAATCAAATGGAAAGTGAGATTAAATTAGTTTGGCTAACTAGCTTGATTCTATCCCCTTTTTCATTTTATTCTTTATCGGGACATTAATAAAATTGAATGATCTCCCGGAAAATCATACAAAGCACATAGCTTTGGAGAGTTGTAATTAAGGTATTTTGGCAATTAACTTCTAATCCTCTGGAAATAAACAAGGTAAGGAGATAATCTTTTCCGTCCTGCAATTTGAAGCAATTACAAGCCCAATTATGCAAGGCAGCGAATGCCCTCAACTTTGCTAAGTTTAGCTGCAATTAAGAAAGCCCAGCCTTAGAAAAGGCTCAGTTCTTCGCAGGATTGAATGCCTTAACTTTCTCTGTGATTAGATACAGAACATGTGAAACTATTTTATATCAATCCTAATAGCTAGGCTGAGTTCTCCAACAGTGTTCATTCTGACTGGGAGCTGCTCTTCAAGGGTCTTATAAAGATAAACATATACTTTTAAATTTCAACACGTTTAAACAGATCATTTCTAATTATCATCCATGTGAATTTCAGTTGCATTTGCTCACATCATCTGGGTTTATCCTTAGAAGTTCTAGGATAGGGATTGGCCAGAGTAATTCAGGTCTATGAGAGTTTTACATGTTCAATAGTAGCTTGTTCCATCCTTTTTTTTCTATTCCTCTGTGATTTTTTTTAAAATGTAAAGAAAGAGGTATCTTTCATTGGAAATAGGTCCCTAAGAAACCCAGCTATTTTGATTGGCAAGATGCTTTTATTGAAATCTGGTTCCCTGCACTGTATTGATGAAATCCTCCATGCCAGATGAACGATGTTTTCAGCTACAGCGATGGAATGAAGAAAGATGATTGAGACTCATTTTAAATTGGGTGCTGTGTCTTTGAATGATGGGAATTTGCACCTGCCCTCTTATATATTTCCTATAGATAAAGTCCTATGTTAATCACTCATTGCATATATATTGCTTTCTACATGTATGTCACTATTTATGATATGGAAATGCATGGGAGACCACCTGATCCTTGGTGAGCAATCATAGCTGTTTCCAGGAGCTTATTACTGCCATATACTGGCTTTATTTTTTAGATGTGATTCTTCACCTGAAGCTCCAGCTGTTGATTCTACTCATTTGATACTTGTATGTTTATGTCAGGGGCCTTCAAACTTGGCCCTTTTATGACTTGTGGACTTCAACTCCCAGAATTCCTCAGCCAGTATGCCTGGCTGAAGAACTCTGTGAGTTGAAGTCCACAAGTCATAAAAGGGCCAAGTTTGAAGACCCCTGGTTTATATGGTTTTAAGAAACACATTCTTTTCTGACCATCAGTCCTTTGGAGAACCAAAGATTTCAACATATGCTTCTACCTGTTCTCTTCAGGGTGGGTTGCTCACTAATTAGTCAATTTCACAAAGTAAGAGACAATGAGTTCTGGTCTTGCCTTAGGACCAGATGGATGACTTTGCGTCAATCACCAGTTCTAGTCCTACCTTAGGCATGTAAGCCAACTGGATAATTTTGGGCCAGTCACTCTCTCTCAGCCCAACATACCTCACGTGATTGCTGTGGGAAAAATAAGAGGAGGAAGGAGTATTAGATATGTTCGCCCCCTTGAGTTGTTTATAGAAAAAATAAAGGAAGGATATACAGTAAATAATTTAAAATAATACCATTTTAGCTGAACATTCAAATTTCTTCTACAATCACTTTCATACCTTCCCACTCAGTTTCACATTTCAAAGAAAACTGTATGTCTTGATTTTTCATGGTTAACCCAAACCTCCTTCTCTAGCAGTGTTCCATAACTAGATTAGCCATAGTTTGCACTTGAAACACAAGAGCCCAAAATAAACACCTGGATAGAAGGAGGGGGGGGAAATGGGGAGAATTTGGGAGAAAATAACATCAATGTTGTGCATTCCCTGAGCGAGGCGGTCAATATATTGATGAAGCATTATGCGCAAGAAAGAGCCTTTCTCTAAAGGGTGCTTCTGTGTGGTGGGCCTGATTGAAATAAAGGCAAGATTTGTTACTGGTTTCTTAAAAAGAGAAATTATCGGGCATGGAAGTAGTGAAAGCCCTCTGCAGAAACTAAATGACACTTGGAGTCTGATAAATGTGCTATGTGGCTGGATCATTATAAAGTCCGGAAGTGCAGCCATTCAGCTCTGCGAGCCTTCTTGTTCTCTCTTCCAGGCTATGAAAGGCCTTATTTACGTTTTGCTAAACATTCTGTGGCCCGTTGCCATGGGAAAGCTGTCGTTGTCTGGGATACCCTGGCTGGGCACGTTTGCTGCGCGCGTATCCATCTAATGACTTGACTGCAGTATTTTGAAGAAGGCAGTGAGGTGAATATGAAAAGGCCTGTTATTTCTGGTGTGTGACGCCAGCTTGATCATGAGACAAGTATTATTTGATGATTAACAGAGCTTCCTGTTATTTTATTATGCGGTTGTTTTTCCTTCACCCATCTTTACCCCCTGCCACCATTTTATTTAAGGCTTTGTTACTTGCTGTAAGACTCTCTCTTCTCTCTCTCTCTCTCTCTCTCTCTCTCTCTCTCTCTCTCTCTCTCTCTCTCTCTCTCTCACACACACACACACACACACACACACACACACACACACATAGAGAGAGAGAGACATATTTATCTATCTATCATATAATTAAATAAACATAAATAAAAACCTGGACTTGTCAGAGAAACTGAATAAGGCTCAATAAAAATGCAAAGGCTACTGAACTATCAAAAAAATTAACTGTGCTATTCATTCATTCATTCAGTTAGTTATTTTCATGGGTGTTGCAGAATCGAAAGGATACAGTGCAACTGGCTGTGGAATTCTGGGCGTTGAAGTCCACAAATATCAAAAGTGACCGAGGTTGAGAAATATATATTATCAAAGTGGTGGATGATGATGATGATGATGATGGGAGGCAAATGATATTTTCCCTGTGAAATGTATATAAATTTCACTCTGTTTTCTAAAAAGTCTTCCATGTGGAAAAAATCTAGGGAAACATAAAGCTAGATGTAACTGCGTAAGATTATGGGAGCAAGAACTATAGAGATTTCAGTAAATATCTTTAATGATAGTCTGGGATAAGTATAGAATTGTGGAAAGCATGAACAGAATTTCCCAGGCTCATTTTTGGTGAACTAATTAATGTTGAATTATTTGAAATCCTTCTTTCCAGATTTTGGGTAGTCCATCATTTTTTCAGGCTTCCCACAATCCTTTGCAGCACAACTAAGGAAATTTATTACTTTACTGGCCATCTCAGTGGCCAATGAGAAAAAAAATATTGGTAAAATGGTTACAGGAATTGGGTATGGCCAGTCTAGAGAAAAGAAGAACTAGGGGTGACATGATAGCAGTATTCTAATATTTGAGGGGCTGCCTCAAAGATGAGGGGGTCAACTTATTTTCCAAAGCACCAGAAGGTAAGACAAGAAACAATGGATGGGAACTGATCAATGAGAGAAGCAACTTGGGATTAATGAGAAACTTCCTAACACTAAAAACTATTAACCAGTGGAACAGCTTGCCTTCAGAAGTTGTGGGCGCTTCATCAGTGGAGGTTTTTTA
The DNA here is from genome assembly GCF_016545835.1 of Crotalus tigris. Taxonomy (NCBI): domain Eukaryota; kingdom Metazoa; phylum Chordata; class Lepidosauria; order Squamata; family Viperidae; genus Crotalus; species Crotalus tigris. The sequence continues at coordinate 785,901 of NW_024097149.1, read as the reverse complement.
GAAGAGACTGGACAACCACTTGTCTCCTACTTGAGGTGGAGGTTGGACTAGAAGACCTCCAAGGTTCCTTTCAGCTCTTTTGTGATTGACAGCAGAAGACCAGATAATTAGTTCTACATCATCCTCCCCACCCTGTACTGAACAAAATAACCACATTGGGGATCTTAACAAGAACAAAACTAGGCATTAACTTTTCTGGATTTTGGTATATACTCACTCGAGGGATATAGCGATGCATTTAATTTCAATTGAAGCAAATACTTAATATATCTTTTATTCACCAGCCTTATACTGTCTCAGGGTGGCTGAGATTTTATGGCCTCTGATTTTATTTTTTAATATGCACTTAACTGTACATGAATTGTTTGATATGATTTATTTTATATTGTACCTTAATATTGAATTGAGTACCTGCTGATACTTCCCATAACAGTTATTACAGAAATGTTTTGAATAAATAAATAATCAAGGCAGTGTAGGAGAGCATCTCCCTAGCAATTTTTTGGGAACTTTATTCTGGTTGCCACAGTCCTGATCAGCATTCATCGTAATCTGCACCCAAAGCCACATGGCGTGATCATCATCAGTTTCATGGCTTCGCAATACTAAAGCCCCAAGGTCATCAGACAGCTATAAAGAGTAAGGGGCTCACCAAAATCACCACCAGTCCATTTACTTGGAACAACTTACAAGTTGTTGAACAGCCTATCACAACCTGCAACAACACCTTTAACATCATCAAAGGATATCTGTTTATCTCAGTCAGGACTGGATGGGGGGACAAAAATGCCAAGCCCAGGATAAACATCTGGCTGATTGTGCCACCAACCAAAATAATCATACGAGAAGTGGAAAAAATTAAAGGAAGTCAGAATCCCATGCCTCTTGCTTTCAAGATATTCTTTAGACATGTTCCCTTTATGAATCTTTTATGGTGAAGTTAAAAATTTATTTCATCAAAAACTCACTGGAGAGGGAAAGATATAAAGTGGTTGCTTTTGCTTTTTTTTTTTTTTTTCCTCTCTAGCTTTAAAGAAACTTCCAAATATGCTTGTTTGGTCTCAATAACAAGAGGCCATGTCTTCCTTCAGTCCAGTGTATGTCCTAGTGATCTTTATTTTCTATAAAAAAACAGGAGAACAGAGATGCTTCAGAAGAAAGACACATGCCTTTAATTTTTCTCCCTGGTGTCTCAAATTAAAAAATTAAAGGGGAAAAAAACAGCTGGAAGTAGGACTGGAAAAAAAATCCTGAAGGATTTAAGCAGGTGTTATTTTTTCAGATGTTCATAAAAATGACTTCTGACCTTGATTTTTAATGTGGTGGAAGTAATTCCTCTGTACTTAGGACCAAGCTCTTGTAAGTTCTCATTTTGAAATTCTCTATATTGTTAAAGTTTTGTTATAAAGGTCTTTTCCCGCTAGAGGTCAGTATGCGTTTGAAAATAAACAGTGAAAAAAAAATGAAAAATTGAATTGTATCCCCCAGCCTAAGCTCTAATTTATACATTATCTTAACAAAATATGGGAAAGAAATTCTTGAGTGTGGAAATATTTGTGTAAAAGAAAAAAACACACATATTGTGTAAGGAAAGCCCTGAGGGAATTAAAGAAAATAACCACTGAGGTTGTAGCTACATAGAAATGTATAAGTTTACTAGGCTCAGAGTGAGTGCTATGTTAAGACAGCCTAATAATTTGGAAACAATGACATGCAGACATGCCTGGTGGCTCCTCCAACAGAATACTGTGGAAATCCTACGGTAAAAAAGAAAGTTTAGTAGAGATAGAAATTATGAAGTCTAAAACACTCACTCAAAGAGCTGCAACTATCCCTGAGTCATCTAATTGTCTTCCTGGAAACATCTAATTGAACAATATACTATATGATGTCATCAAATTCAATGTCCCAAAGGACCTTTAATTGACTATTGCTTGTAGAGGCAGAGAAATAAGTTAATGATGCCAATTTATGATGATGCACTTCTATAGAAGGGACTACTTTACTGGATCAGGATCCATGGGGATAATGAAACTGGCAAGTCATTGCCAGTTGCGGCTTGGAAAAAAAAAAGAAAGCTATTCATTGCAAAATCAATGAAGTACATGGCGTCTCATTCCTGCTTATCTTCCCAGCTATACGAATGAAGCATTTAGGACTTCAGAGGTGGGGTTAGGCAAAGGATAGAGATCTATGAGACACTAAGGTCAGAATTACTTTCTGACTCAATTTGCAGCTTTTAGAGCAATCTAACACGTGTGCCTCCTTTGAGCTGAGCATGAGAAGTATCTCCAACACTCATCTCTAATCGCCAGATGAATGAGTTTGACCGACATCCCTATGTACAAGTCCGATGAGCATCCAGATGTGAATGTTCTCCATCTACCCTACATGGCTTTCAAAAAGATCTGCATGTCATCTGTACTCTGGTTATAAATAGAGAAGAACTAGTCTGGGCCAAGAAGATTAATGGCACTCCTAATGCGTTGCCATGCATGATGGAAGTGAACAAGAATCTAGCCAGCAATTTCTTTAAGAAGGAAAGTGTTCCTTGAGTATCTGGGATTCTTGCCAGGGCTGTTTTTAGCTACCATTTGTCCGGTCACTGAGACAGCAGAGTGGAAATTTTAGCAGAGATTCATCAGCTGCCATGAAGCTTTCCAGGATAGCTCTTCGATGATGGATTAATAACTTTTTTTTCCAGTTGCTGGGTGGGATGTGCTAAGACCCCACTCAAGAAGTGGATGTGCCAATGAAAGCAAGCATGATTTCCACTGGAATTGATCTTGGTGAAAGTGTGTCTCAACAATAAAGTGACTCTGGGCAATTCCAAGCAAGCAATTGTTCCTTGCCTAAATTTGAAAACAGACTGCACGAGGGAGAACAAGTCAAAATACATTCAGACAAGACAAAGGTCCGATTGGTAAAATAGAAAATTGGACATGGAGTTCAGACTGTTGAAATGGATATCCCACAGGGTGAGAACATTTAATCTTCAATTCTGAGTTGAATTGCAGGTGATGGTGGTGACAAGGAACAGGTTAGCACAGTTATAACTAATGTATCAGGAACAATAATTCTTGAGCTGGTCAACTTTGACAGCAGAAGTCCATCCCTAGTTTACATCTTGTCTTAAGTTATTCAATGCACTGTACTTGGAGCTATATTTGAGAAAATACTAGAAGTGGCAATTGGTGTAAAATAAGGCAGTAAACTGCAAAATCCAAGAATCACACAATACTTATTCTGAAAAATCTGTATTGCTTGCAAAATTATTGGGATAGAAAACAATTTCATTTGTTATACATAGCTTGGGGCATGATTGTCTAATGGCTGCCTTTCCCACTGCAAATCTTTAGGAAAGACCCTTCTAAAGATTTTTCCCACTCTAAGACATTAATCTAACAATCTAATTATGCTATGCAAAAGAGATTCTTCTCTTTTAATGCTCCAAATTAGTCCAATATGCTACTTTGGAATTGTACTGAGCTTCCAATCACTTTTCTTTAGAACAGGGGTGGGGAAGTATGGTCCTTTGGTGGGCTTCAATTCCCAGAATTCCTGAGCCAGCATGGCTGGCTCGGGAATTCTGGGAGTTGAAGTCCACAACTCATAAAGACACCATAGTTTTCCACCTCTGCTTTAGAAGAACACCCAAGATGGATCCCATTGATCATGCTTTAATTGTTTGTTGATGTTTACACTGAGTTGATGTATGACTTCAAATGTTTATTTTGTACAATTGATTGCTAATTATTAACCACCTTGAGTGCCCAGATTAATGAGGAAGACAAGATATAAATCAGCTAAATAAATAAACTAAGAAAAAAAAACCCAAGCATCCTGATAGCCAATCAGAATTAAGCTAACTCAGCAAACCCTTGATTCCAATTTAAGCATTAAGCAGACTTAATGTCATCACATATATCATATTGTTTTCCCAAATGACAAAGGCATTCTATTATGAGATCGCTAGTAAAAGAAAATAGTCAAAACATTTGCAATGCTTTGATTTTTATTTTTTGAAAGCTGGGAAGGAGGAAGGAGGTCACAGCAAAAGTAGTTACACTTGGGAAAATCAACAGCAACCAGTTTTTCAGCAGACTGGGAGTGCTAAAAATCTTGTGATGGGCTTTTCGTGTGTAATTTCAAATCAGCAGGAGAGGCTAAAAGAAGTTATTTCAAGGACAAATTGTTAACCCATTGCAACATAGCAATGCAACATATTCAAGGTCATGAATGAGAGGAAAAACGGCTAATAAGCAAAGCAGAGATTGTGATAATTGTAAAGCCCCATTAGGCTTTTCTACAGTGGACACTACAGTTTGCAACATGAGTCAGCTGAATCTGGATCAAGAGATGCTATTCAAGGATAAACCAGAATTGTGTCCTCAAGCTTTCTTTAAATTTTTAAAAATTGGGTTAATTTAGCTTGATATGTATGTAATAACTCATATTTTGGGCCAATAAATAAGTTTAAGAGCAAGCTGCATGCTAATTAAACAACCTGCCTCCAGAAGTTGTTTAATGCTCCAACACTGGAAGTTTTTAAGAAGAGACTGGATGGCCATTTGTCTGAAATGGTATAGGGTTTCCTGCCTTAGCAGGGGGTTGGACCAGATGACCTCCAAGGTCCCTTCCAACTACTACTACTACTACTACTACTACTACTACTACTACTACTACTACTACTACTTCTTCTTCTTCTTCTTCTTCTTCTTCTTCTTCTTCTTCTTCTTCTTCTTATTATTATTATTATTATTATTATTATTATTATTATTTAAGTTAATTGTTCAATACGGACATAGTTTGCCATTGCTGCTTCCTAGATGTTGTTCAACTTTGTAATATCACTTAAAGTCCTGCTATTCCTGATAAATTTACAACCAAATAGCTTTTTTTGATTTTCCAAGCCATAAGAAGGATTGGCCAGTTCAATATTCCAATAGAATTACATTTCCCATGATTCTATGGTGCATGGCTATATTACTAAGTTACTAATTATCAATCCTGTCCCAGTTAGCCCCACCATCTCCAATATTATTCATGTGACTTTACTTCCATGTACCACCTTCCCAAACAGGGATGTCTACAAGCATACTTGCACATATACAGGTAGTCCTTGTTTAGTGACCACAACTGAAACCAGCAACTTGGTCATTAAGCGATCAGGTTACTCAGTGAAATAACTATTGTGCTTGTGATCTTATTTCATCTTTCCTTTGCTTTACAGATCAGAGAAGGTTGTAAAAGTAAGGAATGGTCATAAAGTGATTTTTTCATCACTGTTAAAACTGTGAACGATGGCTAAATGAGGCAGTCCCTAAAAGAGCACTTCCTCTACACAAATTTATGTTTCCTACGGATGTTCAGGCTGTACGCATCTGGAGACAGGGCAGGAACAATAGTTATAACCAGTCATCTGTGCCCACAAAAATCAACCCAGCTCAGATATAGATACTCCCTCGGCCATATCTGGGAAGCATCGGAGACACCGTATACCATGCATGCACATGGAAAACCTTTTTCCTCTAAGTATAGGTTTAGCAAAAAGAAGAGGAAGAAAGCCTCCACAGGAAGGATTTGATATAGAGGCTCGTAATAATATAATTTATACAACACCCTGGTGTGTTTCAGTGGGAATTCTTAGTCTCAATAGGCTAAGCCTTAGAAAAGTTTAGTATTCTCCTCCTCCATTTTTCCATCTCTCCATCTCCCCATCTTTCCATCTTTTCATCTTTCCATCATATCTATCTATCTATCTATCTATCTATCTATCTATCTATCTATCTATCTATCTTTCTATCTATCTATTTATCCATCTATCATTATCTATCTATCTATCTATTCATCCATCTATCATTATCTATCTATCTATCTATCTATCTATCTATCTATCTATCTATCTATTCATCCATCTATCATTATCTATCTATCTATCTATCTATCTATCTTTCTTTCTATCTATCTATCTATTCATCCATCTATCATTATCTATCTATCTATCTATTCATCCATCTATCATTATCTATCTATCTATCTATCTATCTATCTATCTATCTATCTATCTATCTATTCATCCATCTATCATTATCTATCTATCTATCTATCTATCTATCTATCTATCTATCTATCTATCTATCTAATGTATATGCCGCCCATCTCGCTATCTAGTGATTGTGGGTGACTCACAATATTATAAATAATGATAAAAAATATTAAAACCTCAAAAATATTAAAGCATGAAAAGTTAAAACATTAAGTTAACAGCAAAGTGAATAAAATAACCATATACAGGATGCAGGTGGGATCTTCTCCTAATCTCCTAGGAGAAAGGAAGGGTATTCCTGCAGATTTTACTCTGTTGGTTGCTGCTGACTATAAGAAGATGGCACTCATCTCCATTTCACTGGTCCACTAGCCACCTCCAAAATGATACACCTCCATCGGGGCCCCAAACCAGTTGGCAGAGCCACATGTTCAGCCCTTTTGGAAGGCCAAGAAGGTGGGGACACATCTCACCTTAAGAGGCACAATGTTCCAAATTGCTTAAAGAAGAGTCTGCAGCTGTCTACTATCCATTCTTCTATTTTCCTCTGAAAAATGACAGTTTTTCCTAGAAAGACACAGTAGAGTTCCATTCCTCCGGATCTCTTTGGAACGTATCTGCAGAGGAAATGCCATGGTTACCAAGCACTCATCAGGTCCAAACCCACAACATTTTGTATAAGTGGCAAGCTTTTCATGACAACATGAGAAACACTCAAGAACAGACTGGCCTCTAGCTTTGTGCAGGGCTATAGCTGGTGACTTTGAAAATGCTGGATGCTCTTTATCTAGACAGGGACATTACAAATGAAGGGTCTTCTTATGAGAACATGAACAATGGGTATTCCTTTCCAAAAATCAAAATCCCAATGAAGAGGCCAGCTAGAGGACATGAGAGATGTTGTTGCAGCCCAAGGCAATCTGATAAAAAGACCGAAATGATGAAAAGCTATGTAAAATATAAATATTCAAGTGGAAGTATATTAAAACAAAGCTGCCAAAAACCCCTGGACTTTGTTGCAATGTTCAGAAATGTTTATGCTGGACTGTTCTAAAGTAGACAGAGATAGACAATGTAAGAATTATAATGGATCATTAAAGGCAACAAGGCTTTTAATTTAACTTGACTTAACCCCTTTTCCCCACTACTACTACTACTACTACTACTACTACTACTACTACTACTACTACTACTACATCATCATCATCATCATCATCATCATCATCATCATCATCATCTCTTCATATTCTCTGTTTGCTCCCTTAAGATGTCCATCCATCTCAATTTTGCATCATTATCTTTTTCTCTTTTTTTTCTCTGCACTCTGCACTCTGTAACAGATTACATGCTTATTTAGATATTCTTCATTATTAATCTCTGAGCGATAATTCATTTCAGATCACTTAAATTCTCAGTTGCTTCTGAAAAATCTAGGGAAAAAAACCCACCAGAGCCCAGAATAACAGAAGAATTAACTATGGATATGCAAAACATTATAGAAAGAGGTGCTTTGCGAAATGTATTAGTGGGAGTGAAATCTTCTCTCTTAAAAAGTTAAACAGCCAGTTAGCTACTTTGAGGCTATGGGGTTCTTGGTGCTGTCTAAGCTTGGTTGTTTTCTTGCAGACATTTTATTACCCAGCTAGGTAACATCATCACAGCTAAAAGGGAGTGGGGTTTTCTCTATTTATATACAAGTTGCTTGCCCTGTCAGTGTTGGTGAGAGTGTGTTTGGTAGTTCCTTGATTAGATTGTTGTTTATTGTTGGATTGTTTGTCTGAGTTAATAGTTCCTTGATTGGGGTATTGTTTGCTGCTTGATGCTCTATTATTAATCTTGGTAAGTAAGTAATTTCTACTTACTTTGAAGCTGTCTTGTATTTCATGTGAATGAGTGTGCATGCACAGACAGTACTTCCACAGGGACCACTCCTCAGCCATCTGGGGCCCACACATGCACAGAAAGCCAGGGAAAGTCATCCAAGCAATCAATTCTTCCAGAGGATGTTTTTTTCTTTAACTATATTACATGCTAACCAGCTTTGAGAAGTGCCCTTATAAATCTATGCCTATGAGCCAGCAGTGTGCAGCAGCAGCCAAACAAGCTAATACAATCCTGGGTTGTATAAACAGAGGCATAGAATCAAGAACACATGAAGTATTTGTACCGCTTTATTAAACCCTAGTAAGACCACACCTGAAATACCAGCCAATTTTGGTCACCATATCACAAAAAAGATGTTGACAGTCTGGACAAAATTTGGAGAAGAGCAACTAAGATGATCAAAGGCCTGGAGGCTAAAACATATGAAGAATGGCTGCAGGACTTGGGTTTGGCTAGTCTAAAGAAAAGAAGAAATAGGGGAGACATAATAGCAGTATTCCAGTATTTGAGGGGCTGCCACAAAGAAGAGGAGGTCACGTTATTCACCAAAGCACCAGAGGGCAGGACAAGAAACAATGGTTGGAAGCTGATCAAAGAGAGAAGCAACCTGGAATTGAGGAGAAACTTCCTGGCAGTGAGGACAATCAACCAGTGGAACAGCTTGTCTCCAGAAATCGTGGGCACTCCATCACTGGAGATTTTCAAGAAGAGGCTAGACAGTCACTTGTCTGAGATGGTATGGTTCTCCAGCTTGAGCAGGGGGCTGGACTAGAAGACCTCTAAGGTCCCTTCCAGCTCTATTCTATTCTATTCTATTCTATTCTATTCTATTCTATTCTATTCTATTCTATTCTATTCTATTCTATTCTATTCTATTGTATTCTATTCTATTCTATTCTTATTTCTATTTCTATTTTTATTATTTCTATTTCTATTATTTCTATATCTATTCTATATCCTATTCTATCATATCCTAGACCCAGCTGATTAGCTAATGCAGGGGTCTTCAAACTTGGCCCTCTTATGACTTGTGGACTTCAACTCTCAGAATTCCTCAGCCAGCATGCCTAGCTGAGGAATTCTGGGAGTTGAAGTCCACAAGCCATAAAAGGGCCAAGTTTGAAGACCCCTGGGTTAATGCATGGAAAGTGGAAACACTGAACAAATTTGCTCCCACTTGGCTCGCAATGGACTTCCACAGGGAAACTGGGAAACAAAGTCCAAAGTCAACTCCCAATACCTCTCCCACCACTCTTTTCTGAGCAAATCCACAGAAGGGGTTGCGGTGTTGCAAAGTTTGAAAATTCTTGGTATATAGATAATTACTGGTTTTCTTCCTAGAAAAGCCACAAATGGATTTCTCATTTTAGGATAGGTTACAAGAATGCAAAAAAAAAAAAAAAAAAGTTTGCAAGCCTCTGGCCTACTTAACAAGGTTCTACCTCTGGTAGGGTTTTGTAGATCAAAAGTAGAATAAACCCAGAAAGGGAGACCACCTAGAAAATAATGTAGATGGGCAAGAGTAGGTGGGAAAGCTGCAGCCCAGATTTTGGAATACGCTACCTGCCCAAACCATCATAAAAAGAGCTACTATGCAGGTAGTCTTCAACTTACAACAGTTCACTTAGTGACCGGCCAAAGTTACAACAGCACTGAAAAAAAGTGACTTAGGACCATTTTTCACACTTATGACCATTGCAGCATCCCTACTGGTCACATGATCAAAATTCGGATCCTTAGCAACTGGTTCATGTTTATGATGATTGCAGTGTCCCGGGGTCATGTGATCCCCTTTTGCAACCTTCTGACGAGCGAAGTCAATGGGGAAACCAGATTCTTAGCAACCATGTTACTAAATTAACGAATGCAATAATTCACTTAACAATTGTGGCAAGAAAGTTCATAAAATGGGGGCAAGCACACTTAACAAATACCAACATATATTTTGTGGTCGTAACTTGAGGACTGCCTGTACATGCTATAGGTTGCAAAGGAAATGGGAAAATGGTTATTTTCCCATTTGTGTTTTGGAATATTTCAGGATAACAACAGCAGCAGCAGCAACAACAACAACAACAACAACAACAACAACAATAATAATGTTGGAAGGCATCTTGGAGGTCATCTAGTCCAACCCCCCAAGGTTATCTCATTCTAAATCATAAAATTCAGTGCTTTGCACCTATTCTAGCTTCAGCTAATAGAAGTGACGCAAACAAAAGAGAGTTATTTCAAGATCTTCCAGGAAAGACTCTTTCATAGTCACAAAATGAAGCCCCAGAATTAACTGATTTAAGGATGCCAATAGTTCTCCCATGGACAATCTGCCTGTTGTCACTCAGATTATTTGCCTATAATAAAGGAAATAAACACACCAGGAATTTGTGTCTCGGGATGCCTTTTATTAAAGCTGAAGGAAAGCTGCAAAATTTGTTATGTGAAATTCTCGGCTTCCTTGCCTGAAAAGTAATAAAGAGAAGTCATTATGGCTTCTGACCCTTTCCTACAACGATATAGAAAGAATTATAATTGGAATAAAGCAGCCCTTCTTTCTGAATTTTATTTTCAAATAAGGAAGTTGGGTTTATTATTCCTCCCCTCCCCCCGCATGTCTCTCACAGTTATACACACACAGAGGGAAATAGATAGAATCCTATCCAAGAAAGGCGATTTGTGTCTTGAGGCCCTTTGCCCTCCGTTTATTGGACAGGGGGGAATATTCAACTTCATGAGAGCTTGGTGATCTTAACTAAAGTTGTCACTGGCCTTCTGGTGACCTCTACTGTATTGATCTTGAAAGGAAGACTAGGCTTTTCAGTAAATTATTTACCTCTAAAATGAAAAGGTTGTCTTAGATTTCCTGGGAATACTGCAAAAAAAGGCAGACGGGAAATTCATCTTAAGCTTCTAGTAAGGGAGAGGCAGGATGGTCTTAAAATATAGGTCTGTATTCCTTTTTGGCTGATCTCTTCTAGGACTGACCGGTTTGAACGCCTTGCAGTCCAAGGGACTCGCAGGAGTCTTCTCCAGCACCATAGTTCAAAGGCCTCAATTCTTTGGCGCTCAGCCTTTCTTATGGTCCAACTTTCACAGCCATACATTGCAACTGGGAAAACCATGGCCTGGATTATACGCACTTTTGTTGGCAGGGTGATGTCTCTGCTTTTTAGTATGCTGTCTAGATTTGCCATAGCTTTTCTTCCCAGGAGCAAGCGTCTTTTAATTTCTTGGCTGCAGTCCCCTTCTGAGGTGATCTTGGACAGATTCTGAAGTTGAAACTCAAATACTTTGGCCACCTAATGAGAAGGGAGGACTCACTGGAGAAGGGCCTAATGCTGGGAAAGATTGAGGGCAATAGAAGAAGGGGACGACAGAGAATGAGATGGCTGGATGGAGTCACTGAAGCAGTAGGTGTGAACTTAAATAGACTCCATTAGATGGTAGAGGACAGGAAGATCTGGAGGAACGTTGTCCATGTGGTCACGATGGGTCGGACATGACTTCGCAATTAACAACAACAACAAATTCCTTTTTGGTAAATAGGATTTGATTTTTGATGGAGAGGGGGAAGTGTTTAAAGCACAGGTGAATAAGGTGGGATAACCAGTCAGGGTAAAAAAGAAGAAGAATAAATGGATGTTGCAACCAATTGATTAAAGCCTCACCCCTTTATTATATGTGTTGCATGTCATCTTGACTTTTCACACTACACAGGCACAGACAGAAATGTCTTTGTATCCAGGCTCCTACTGACAGTTTTAATTGCACTAAGTTCACGAGAAAAAAATTGTACACAAATGCAATGCAATTCCTGATTGTTTTCCCAGGAACAACCAGTAATATTGGTATGTCACATACCCAACGGGCATAACATACCTCTTTCAGTAAAATCTATTTTGTTTTTGTTTTTGGTTTTTGGTTTTTTTTAAACTGTTATTGTGCTTTTAGTCAGTATTGAGTCCTGGAAACTGTCTGGACACATTCCTGGAGAGTTCTTGGAAAAGATTTTTGAAAATGATTTGCCATTGCCTTCCTCTTTCTAGATTTGAGAGAAAGAGACTGGCTCAAGGTCACACTATTGGGTTCATGCTATGGTGGGACTAGAACTCACAGTCTACTGGTTTATAGCCTGATACCTTAAGCCAGAGGTCCCAAACCTTTTGGGCACTGGGGACCAGTTCCGTGGAGAAAGGTTTTTCCGTGGACTGGAGAGTGTGTGCCTGCATTCCATGGATGGTGCTTTGCTTGTTGTGCAGACTGGTTGCTGGTATGCCGCAGCCCGGTACAGGTCCACAGACTGGGGTTGGAGACCCCTACCTTAACCACAACACCAAACGGGCTTTCTATGTTAGGTTACAGAAATGGAATATCCCTAAATGTCATTAAGAGGGTAAAGGGCATACCTCTGTTTACTTTTATCATAATTGCTTTTAGTGTAATAGCAAAAGATATTTGCTTGCTTAGATAACTTTGAATATATAAATCAATCTATTTCTAAGTTAACTCTATAACAAAAAAAATTCCCAGAAAACAACAACAGAGAAGGAGCAGATAAAATAGATAAATGGATATAGAATTGAGAATAGAGACTTAAAGATGGAATTTAACAAAACAAGGAAACATAATTTAATCCTAGTGGAAAACTTTTTACAAGAATTGGAAAAAACAACTTATCCCTTAAGACTACAAAATAAATCTTAGGCCAAGAAAACAGATCAGATAAAATGGACTGTAGAGATGTCAGGAACATCGGAGAGAAAGGAAATGATAAGAGAAGTGGAGAGAAAGAAAAAGAAAAAGATTTTCAACAAACATGGAAAGGCAGAAGCCCCGTACAAAGACAGCTCACCTGATTTACTTTTTATATCTACAGCAACATTTACGAACTTACAGAAAAACTTTTGATTCAGCAAAATACATTGATTAAGAAAGATATTGGACAAAGGAAAAAGACTAAAGGGGAAGCCAAGAAAATAGATGATGGGACTTACCAGAGAGAAACATTTGTTTGAATATGGTTGAAGAAATAGAAAAGTTTTGGAATATATATGTCATTCTAAGAGGGAGGAATTTCCTAAATAATATAGTATGGTTTTTTTTCCTTTTTTTGTTCTCTTTCTTGATATGAGTAATATAAAAAAGTTGAAATTACTTAGATAAAGGAAATGTTTTAGATATTTAAATGTGATTGAATTTAAGAAAATTATAATGGATAAAAATGTTTTGAATAAGAGTTAAAGGACTAGATGACTAGATGCATTAAATGGAATGTTTAAAGATTAAACACATATTTAATTATAGTTAAAAAGAATAAGAAATTTAGGAAATAAATATATATTAGCTTAGGAGGAATATATATTTTAAGTTGTATGTTATTTTTTATGTTTCTTTACTCTTACTCTCCTTTCTTTTTTTTTCCGTTGTTTTATCTATTCCTTAAGAAATGTAAAAGTTGAGATGGTTCATAGGGAAAAATAGAATTAAATTTTTTAAATGTAATTTTTTGAGAAAATCTTAATCAGTAAGAATACCTAGAATTTGGTGGGAGAAACAAACTAAAATAAGGACTGTAACAGGATCTATGATAAGGCAACCAGAATGATTGGATAGAAAAGAAATATTATATTGATGTGATTATTATTTTTAGGAATATTGGTAAAAATATATATTTAGTTGTTATCTATCAAAACAATAAGAATTGTATTAACTCAATGTTTGCAAAAGAGGATATTTTGGGAAAAGAGGAAATCAACTAAAACAATTATTTATTTATTTATTTATTTAATTAAAATTTATAGACCGCCCCACTCCCTCAGGACTCCGGGCGGGACACAATATAACTTAACAAGACAAACAATACAGTAACATTCATCCAGGGGTCAGATTTTATAAACCCCAGGTCTGCCGGAAAAGCCAGGTCTTAAGCAGCTTGCGGAAAACCAACAGGGTGGAAGCAGTCCTAGTCTCCGGGGGGGGGAGCTGGTTCCAAGATGTGGGCGCCATCACAGAGAAAGCCCTCCCCCACGGCCCTGCCAAATGGCACTGCTTGGCCGACGGGACCTGAAGGAGGCCCAGCCTGTGGGATCTAACCGGACGAAGGGAACTATGAGGTAGTAGGCGGTCTTGCAAATAGCCTGGCCCTGAGCCATATAGAGCTTTAAAGGTAATAACCAACACCTTGACTTGGACCCGGAGACCAATAGGCAACCAGTGCAGCTCGCGGAGGATAGGTGTAATGTGGTGTACTGAGGAATACCCGCTATCACTCGCACGGCTGCATTCTGGACCAACTGTAGTCTCCGAATACTTTTCAAGGGTAGCCCCATGTAGAGCACATTGCAGTAGTCCAGGCATGAGATGACAAGGGCATGAGTGACTGTAAGGAGAGCCTCCTAGTCCAGGTAGGGTCGCAACTGGTGCAACAGACAAACTTGTGCAAGGGTCCTCCCAGCCACTGCCGTCAAATGATGTTCCAATTTCAGCTGTGGATCAAGGAGGACACCCAAGTTACGAACCCACTCCGAAGGGGGTATATTTTTCCCTGCTAGAGTCAACACTGGACAGTTAACATGATCCTTGGGAGGCAACATCCAAACCCACTCAGTCTTGTCAGGATTGAGCCTGAGTCTGTTAACCCCCATCCAGACCCTCACGGCTTCAAGGCAACAGCCCATCACATCAGCCACTTCACTGAGAGAGCTCGGGGAAGAGATATATAACTGGGTATCATACTGATGAAACCTCACCCTGTGCTGTCTGATGATCTCACCCAGCGGCTTCATATAAATGTTAAATAGGAGGGGAGAGAGGACCGACCCCTGCGGCACCCTGCATTCAAGGGGCCTTGGGGTTGACCTCTGCCCCCCCACCAGTACCGATTGCGACCGGCCAGAGAGGTAGGAGGAGAACCACTGTAAAACACTGCCTCCCACTCCCACCCCTCCAAGTCGTCGCAAAAGGATACCATGATCGATGGTATCAAAAGCCGCTGAGAGGTCAAGTAGCACCAAGACAGAGGAATAACCCTTGTCTCGGGCCCGCCAGAGATCATCCATCAGCGCGACCAAAGCAGTTTCTGTGCTGAAGCCGGGCCTGAAGCCAGATTGAAAAGGGTCTAGGTAATCCGCTTCATCCAGAGACCGTTGGAGCTGGAGCGCCACCACTCTCTCTACAACCTTCCCCAAAAAGGGGAGATTGGAGACTGGACGGAAGTTATTTAAATCAGCCGGGTCCAGGGTAGGCTTCTTGAGAAGGGGCCTCACAACCGCTTCCTTCAAGGGTTGCGGGAAAGTCCCCTCCCTCAGCGAAGCATTGAACAACACCTGGAGCCAGCCTCGTGTCACCTCCTTGGTGGCCGAGACCAACCAGGAAGGACACAGGTCCAATAAACAAGTGGAGGCGCTCATCGCTCCCACCGTTCTGTCAACATCCTCAGCAGTCACCGACTCAAATTCATCCCATAAAACTGGGCTAAGACCTGCCCCGGTCATCTCAGAAGGCCCTGCCCAATCGGAGTCTAGGTCTGTCTGAATCCGAGCGATTTTGTCTGATAGAAACTGCACAAATTCTTCCGCCCTACCCTGTAAGGTAGGGAACGGGTTACCCTAAACAGGGCGGCGGGGTGAGATTCTGCAGACGCAATAAGTGCAGGAAAATGCAAACATTTTGCCACTCGTATCGCCACTAAATAGGTCCTAATATAGGCTCTTAAAAGTGTCCAGTCGGGTTCGGAGTTACTAGCCCTCCAGCGTCGCTCTAGACATCTCTTCTGACGCTTCATCTCCCGTAGCTCCTCGGTAAACCAAGGTGCCCTCCGGGATCCACAATCGTGGAGAGGTCGCAAAGGCGTGATCCGGTCTAACGCCCCTGATGCCCCTGATTATGTGGATTATGGATTATAGAAATCAATTGTTAATTATTGTTTTACAAACGTAACTGTTCACCAATTATTAAGTGATTTATGTTTTTTAAAAAATCAATAAAATATATTACACGCTGGCTGAAGAATTCTGGGAGTTGAAGTCCACAAGTCATAAAATGGCCAAGTTTGAAGACCCCCGCCCTAGGCAGTGATTTCCTTCCCTGTTAATAGACCTGAGTAAGTTGGGAGCCTTGAGTTTAAGAAAAGCCCTGACTTCAAGTGAGCACTTCTGCCTTGGTGCCTCCGATAGTCCTGACTAAGAGCTTGTAAGCTATTCAGTGCAACTCACCATATTTCCATGAGCAGAAAGTCAGAACTGAGATATAGGCCCCCAGGGTTAGGCCCTGTCCAAATTCTTTCAACTCAGAAGTTCTGTACTGAATTCTGTAGCAGGGAAAATAATTTTTGTTTTGATGGTTGGACCCTCTATTTTGCTGTTGGTCACATTTTTTGCAAAAAAAGAAAAAAGAGTATACTACTAAAAATGGGCAATCACCTTTCCTACCCTACCAAAAAGGGATTTAAACCCTGTGTCGCTACAGACTACAGATGATTCATCTATACATACTTCCAAATCAATATTCTGGGATACTGATCCCCAACTCTGAGCCTTGCATTCCTACAGTGCCCATCATCCTGAACCATTGACCATATTCATTAAGGATAAGAGCAGTGGTTGTCCAACATCTGGAGATCCAAGATGGGAAACAATCATGGTATAACACAGGGGTGTCAAACTGCCGGCCTGCGGGCTGGTTGCATCATGCAGAGGCCAAGCGCACCCCAGCTCTGGCAATGTGAAAAAAGCCACGATACGTTGCGACACGTCATGTGATGTGGCGAGTTTGACACCCGTACTATAACAGGACAGAGTATGATAAAGCAGAGGCAGCCGACATTGTGACCCGATTTATAACACAAATAAGTATACAAATGACAATGGGACTGCAATGTTAATTATGATACTTGCAAATCATGTTTCAGAATTGTGTATCTCCTGATGATCTTAGCAAAAGAAAATAAGACTGGGATTTTTTTATGGCTCAATCCAGGGCTGACCTGTTTCTCCCCATATAAGTGGTTTTTTAATTCCTCAGACAGGCAAAGAGCCTCAAGAAAAATAAACATGATGATGTGCAGGAACCTGGGAGCAATATTTGAGAGCAATCACTTCGTGCACAGCTGTATATTTATCCTCTTTCAGCTGGCCTAAATCCAGTCAGAAATTTCAGGTTGCTCTGTGGAATTTGCTACAATAGGTTATCATTATTCTACAAGCAGAGCAAGTCAAGGTGAAATAAGCTCTTGCCAGAACAACAGATGGGAAATGCTGCAGATGACATTTTAACCCAATGTTTGGCTAATTCCCTTGCAACAAACTATTAAAAATATCTAGGGCCCTAGCATGTTAGACGTAGCATGTGGTGCGTTTAATATCATGCATTAAATTTTTTGCTTTGACAGCTGGTCCTACGATTTCTTCTTAACACAAACAGATAGTGAAATGCACGGAGCCACACAACAAATTATGTGATACATGTAGGGCCGTGTAACACTTTGCACCCTGAAAGCAAAGGCCAGGTAACAATACTTTGAAGTCCTCTGAAGCTAACAAATATGCACTAACTAAACTATTAAATGTAACACATGTTGGATCCCTAATCTCAAATTATCATCCACCCAAATAACCCTGCCATATAAAAGCCAGCTCAAATGAGAATATTATAGAATAGTTCCAGGAAATGTTGAGACTCAGATATTGGAGGGTCACTGGGGAGATAGGAAATGTGCAATTGTGAGGTTGGTTGAGCAATGTCCTTTTCCTAATAGTGATAACTTTGTTGTTGTTGCTTAATGGTTTTAATCATACATTATTGAATGTATGATCACCCTGTCCATACTGACAAGCACAGGCTTTCTATAGGCTCCAACCAAAGCAGTCTTATGGAAAATTAAATTTACAGAAAAGTGGAAATCCATTCAGTCTAGCTTTATCCCATTACTTGGTATGGGACTATAACAACAAATGCAATTATCAAGCATCTATATTTTTCTTGCAAAACTATTTCTGGTCATACAAGAACAGCTTGGAATGAGTGATGATTCAGTAAGTCTCTTAGCAGGCTAAAGAATGTCATCTCTGCTTTCAAGGAAGAAATGGTAGAATAGACTCGTTGAATGTCTAGGGGTGACATGATAGCAGTGTTGCAATGTCTAAGGGGCTGCCACAAAGAAGAGGGGAGGGTCAACCTATTCTCCAAAGTATCTGAAGTAGCAGGGCAAGTAGCAATGAGAGAACCAACCTAGAAATAAGGAGAGAATCCAGGAGATAAGCAACCTAGCAATAAGGAGAAATTTACTGACAATTAAAACAATTGGTGGAATGACTTGCCTCCAGAAGTTACTAGTGCTCCAACACTGGAGGTTTTTTTTCTTCAAGACAAGATTGGACAACTATTTGTCTGAAATGGTATAAAGTTTCCTTCTTGAGCAGGGGGTTGGACTAGAAGATGTCCAAGGTCCCTTCCAATTCTGTTATTTTCTTATTATTCCCCATTCTTCCTATCAAAGTGATTTAAAACTGCCAATGGTGGTAATTAGCCCCTTTTAATTTCCTTTGTTGTGGGAGCAGTCATGGGGCATAGCAGCAAAGTGTGGGCTTCCCTTTTCTTCCCAGTAAAGGCTATGAAGACTATTGAGTGTAAATGAGGGTGTGTACTGGTAGGGTAAATGCTTCTATGTGTGCAAGGGAAGGAAAGCCCTGTCCACACATTGCAATTTATGTAGCTTTTGAGCAGCACTTTCTCCAAAGTTGTGTGCTGTTAAAGCAGAGCATAGGTAGTTTTGCAGGACTAGGGTATAAATGCACCAGTGAGATGATCTAGATACCTCCAGGAACTCTACTTCACAATAAAAGGTAATTTTAAAGCTATCTGAAATTCAGAAGCTCTATGTCAGGGGTGTCAAACTGCCGGCCTGCGGGCCAGATGCATCATAGTGAAACCGCACCCACCCCATTGCCAGCAATGCAAAAAGAGTCGCGATACGTCATGACACATCAAGAGACGTGGTGAGTTTGACACCCATGCTCTATGTCATTGTGCAAACAGAATATCCTTGTCGCTTTGTTCATTTCATCCATAAGGTTTTTTACGATGTGTTGCTTGCATTAATGAGATTATTTTTTAAAAAAGGTTGGGTCTGTTCTACATAGGTTTATAAAACTTTTAAAAAGATCCCACATGAAACCAAATCAGTTGTTTAGATTGTCTCATAGTGGCACAGAGCATTCATCTTCACTATGGTTTGGGGAATGACCGCTTCATCATGCAGAGTTTTGTGGTAATCTGGACCAGTTCTAGAAAGTCAGATCATTATTCTCCAATGATGGAATATGGAAAGAGTCTCAAATCTACTATACAGTAGCTGGCCTAAATCCAGTCATGTTGCTGGTTTTTTTTTTTAAAGTTAAAGATCCCATCTGTTCAACACTACCAAAGAGATGCAGGTCTACACCCCTTATAAATTCAGAAAGAAATATAATTTTCATTTATGTTCACTCATCTTCTCATTTCTCGGAATGATGCAAAGTAAACAGGAAAGAACTGTTTGAAACAATGTCACTAAGGTTATAACAAAAGAATAAGGATGGTCATTTCTGTTTGTCTATCATCTACTTGTCTATTTATTGATCTAACATTGTCTATATTTGTCTATCATCTACAGTATATTATCTTTCTCTCTCTCTTGTCTATCTCTTTCTATCATTTATATGATTCTGTCATGTCTCTCAGCTTTCTAACTATGGATGCACACATTGCATTAAACTATGTTTCATTTTGTCAGCATTTACTGAATATGTCACACCTGGTTGAATCATAAACCATAATTAGTATATCATAACTGGCTGGTTTAACGCAATGCGCTATGCCAAAATTGAGCAAATCATTTCATGGTTTCCCACAATGTGTGAATGCAGCCTGAGTCTCCCATTGGATGGCCAGTGGCATCTTGGAAGTTAACTAGTAGGACAGAAATAATCTTTTATGATTGCTCCCCAGCAGCTGATGTTTTGGATTTGATGCCTTTGATTCTGGCAGATCTATGAAGCTGTAAACACTAGGAAACACTATTGTCTCTATTGTCTGAATACGTCTAATCCACTTTCTGAACTGGTTCTAAACTGGTTACTATCCATCTGGGCGTCCAAATATGTGTTTTAATACTGATGCTTATTGTGTGCTAATTTCTGTACTATGAGATATTCTCACTGGAAGATTTTGGAGATTCTGGCTCAGCTGTTTTCTTACCTTTCTTCATTTCTTTTCATTTCATGGTATTCCCCCCCCCCCCAGCTGGGTCCTGTGTGAAATACATTAATTCACCTGCATATATAAATTTGGTGTGTTCACACTACATTCTTGAACAAATTACTTAAAGACTTCACAGCCACATTACAAGCCAAGCCTATTTACATTTTGATTCATTTCTCACTCTCATTTTTTTTTGTTGCTTAGCATTTTTGTGAACCCCAGCCTGTTTGTTTAGTTGTTGGTTTTGATGCAGAAAGTGGGTCAATTCATTCATCAGGTTAAGCATGTGGTGCAAATACAGCCATCTGGTAGTAAATGAAGAGAAATAAAAAAAACAAGATGCTCAAAATGGCTCGAACCAAGGACTGACAAAATGATCCCTTGGGACTCCTTTCTACCACCAAGACAAATTCTCTGCCTTTTCTCTCTTCTTTAATTGTAATATGATTGACTTTCAATAAGCAAAAAATTGAAAAGAAAAGTGCAAAGGTGCAAAACTCCATAACCATTCTTAGGAAATAAACATGTGGAATATTGAATATTGGAATATATACACTTGGAATATTGCATCCAATTTTGGTCACTACAATATAAAAAAAGATATTGAGACTCTAGAAAGAGTGCAGAGAAAAGCAACGAAGATGATTGGGGGACTGGAGTTTAAAACATGTGAAGAACAGTTGCAGGAACTGGGTATATTCAGTTTAATGAAAAGAAGGACTAGAGGTGACATAATAGCAGTATCCCAATATTTTAGGAGCTGCCACAAAGAAGAGGGAGTCAACTGATTTTCCAAAGTCCCTGAAGCCAGGACAAGAAGCAATGGATGGAAACTAATCAAGGAGAAAACCAATCTAGAGCTAAGGAGAAATTTCTTGACAGTGAGACCAATTAACCAGTGGAACAACTTGCCTTCAGAAGTTGTGGGTGCTCCACCATTGGAGGTTTTTAAGAAGAGATTGGACAGCCATTTGTCCAGAATGGTGTTGGATTGGACTGGAAGGCCTCCAAGGTCTCTTCCAACTCTGTTATTCTTTTATTCTGATTTATACATGGTTTTTATATTAACCACTGTTGATGGTTGGAGCGTGAAAATGCTTCTAATTCAACAGGGCCAATAGTAAGCTTCAATGATGGTGACTGTCCTAAAGTGGAGAATTCTCAGTCTGTGTTCTGATCATGCCCATTATGGCAGCCATTTTGGAAGAGTGTGACATTTTCTTAATATTCTAAAATTCCTAAGCAATTTATCCCTCTCTTAGAATTATATAGCTATAGCATATTTTAGAGTTTTTAAATGTCTGTTGGTTTGAATAATAGTTAGATCCCTTTTCATCAAAATCAAACATCTTGAAACCATGAAAGGTCTCCCAATAAATAGAAGATGTCCAATATAAAATAAATGAACACAGCTTTCGTGTTCAGTTTCTTTTCTTAAGCTTATGAAATCTGTTCTGTCCTCATTGTAGATGATTTTGCTCATTTCTCATATACTAAGCTACATCTTGCCAATGTGGATTTAATTTAAGATTTAATAAGATACTTATTTGACATCTCATTAGCTAAATGGCACGTACTAATGTGACGGAAGATATTTAACAGTGTTTGCAACCAACTAATTTTACAGGATGTTGTGAAACCTTGGTAAACGTTCTGAAGCACTGTTACTTAATATAAAATAATAAATATCATAATGGTATATGATTCTTTTTCCTTTATTAAATTTTGAATTGCTTCCATGTTAATACCAGATGAATAAAGCAGACTTTGCTTCATTTTGAGACTATAGGATGGAATGTACCATAAACTGTAAATCTAGTCTCACATACCATGAGATTAGATTTACAGAAATTAATTTTTTGAAGATTCTATCAAGTTCCAATCAAATAACAGCCTAAACAGCCTAAATGCAGCCTAAATGTTCAATTAATCCTCTGATAATTTTCAAAAAAAAAAGAACTGGGAAAGTGTCAGTTGGCCACAACTGTTAATAACTCACAATGAAAATATCTAAGTAGCATTATGCAATATGCAAATTAATAAGATGGGCCCTAATAAGAAAGTACAGGTAGAACTGCCATCCTTTGCTCCAGCCCTGCTTCACTAGATGCCAGCCTGCCATAAACTATAGGGGGAAGGGAGTTGTGGGGATGGGGAAACCAAAACTCAATTTAGTGCCATTCCGAGACATCGGCTCACCATCTCAAGGTCATGGGCTTGGGAAATGGAATGTAAAGGCTTAAGATCTAGCCCACCTTTTTAGGAATAGTTACCAAAACAATTTCTTTGAATGTGACTGGGCTAATGGGAGATAGCAGCAGGGTGGAATGAGAAAGGGAAAGTTAACTGGGAAGCTTTCATGTGCAGAACCTGAGTTCTGGCTTTGTTTTACTGTAACC
This sequence comes from Crotalus tigris, assembly GCF_016545835.1. Lineage (NCBI taxonomy): Eukaryota > Metazoa > Chordata > Lepidosauria > Squamata > Viperidae > Crotalus > Crotalus tigris. The sequence goes on along the minus strand of NW_024097149.1, from coordinate 763,335 downwards.
ACTTGGCTTTTACTAAAAATATTCTTTTCCCTACAAATGGAGTCGAGAGTCTTGCTTTCCTAAAAGACCAAACTGGGGCAGGGCTGAGAGGTAGTCCCTTGCTTACCAACCACTTGTTCAATAACTGTTCAAAGTTGTGGCAGTGCTGAAAAATGACAGTTGCAGCTATCATGTGATCACAATTTGGGCACTTGGCAACTGGCTCCTATTTCTGATGGTTGCAGCATTCTGCAGTCATGTGACTGCTATTTGCAATCTTCACCGCTGGATTCTGACAAGAACGTCAAGGGGGAAACCAGCAGGAAGTCACAGTTTGCCATCATATGATGCTGTGCTTAATGACCACTGGCAATTCATTTAAGTACCACGCTGGAATTCATGGAATTGATGTTGTAAGTTGATGTGGTCATGTGGACAGCATGCTTAATAACCATGTCACATAGCAATGGAGTTGTTGGCCTCTAATTTTATTTTCTTAAAAGGAGGGAACATTTGGGTGGGGGAATACCATTAGATCTGCAGGAGAGACATATTAATCAAATTAGGATGGCTAGTTGGGATTCAAGGTCTATGCACTGTATAAGGTCACTTGACTTGAATAGGGGGTTGGACTAGATCAGGCATGTCAAACTTGTGACGTCATGTGACATTGCGTGATGTATCGTGGGCCAGCAATTTGACATGCCTGGACTAGATGATCTCTGATCCTTTCCAGCCCTATGATTCAATGTTTTATGTTCAAGCAGAAAAACCTATTCATTTGAGCTGCCTTTGACTGAAAATCTTATTGATGTTGGGTTGGCCTGTATTTTACAAGTGCAAGACAGATCAGACTGAAAGCAATAAGGAGGAATGGGATGCTGCAAAACCTAAAGCCTTGGCATATCTATTACTAACTGCAGGTGACAATTTGTTTATTGATACGGAGATTAAAGAATTTGCAATGGAAAAGAGAGAAAACGCAAGAGCTAACGACCACAACTTTACTAAATACTTACCAAAGCTAGTGCTCAACTTATGATCATAGCTGAACCCAAAATTTATGTTGCTAGGTGAGACAGTTGTTAAGTGTGTTTTGCCCATTTTACGACCTTTCTTGCCACCTGTTGTTAAGCAAATCACTGCAGTTATTCAGTTAGTAACATGGTTGTAAAGTGAATCTGGCTTCCTCAATGACAGAATAGAATAGAATAGAATAGAATAGAATAGAATAGAATAGAATAGAATAGAATAGAATAGAATAGAATAGAATAGAATGGAATGGAATGGAATAGAATAGAGCTGGAAGGGATCTTGTTCATAAAAGGAGTCATGTGATGCAACCATCATAAATATGAGCCAGTTGCCAAGCATCTGAATTTTGATCACATAACCATGGGGATGCTGCAAATAGTCATAAGTGTGAAAAAAACAGTCCTAAGTCACTTTTTTTGGTGCCGTTATAACTTTGAATGGTCATTAAACAAACTGTTGTAAGTCATAGACTACTCATACAGGACTTATAAGCACACATAAACTCATTCTTAGAAACAGTAACAGAATAAAATTGTCTGAGAGAGCTGACGTGGATCTTCTGATCCATATTATTGACTGAGGATTATGAAGGAATTCTTAATTTACTTCAGGTTAAATAAAAAATGTGCTTTGTCCAAGAACATTAACAGAAAGCAAATGGAGAACAGGGAAAGATGACTAAATCAAGCCTGTAGGCTGACACATTTTTGTAAAAATAAGAAATAGGCATTGCTTCTCTTTCCAAAAGCATCTTGCATCTCAAAGATCAAATGCCTGAGTAGGCGGGAGAAGTGCTTGGCAGAGAAAATATCTTAAAGGTAAATTGCATAGGAATGAATCATTAGGTAGACATGCTGCTACAACACAGAGGAAAGTCACAAGTCAGACATCTGCAAAGAATGAATCCAGTGAACCAAACTCATATGTTGCCAGAGAACTGCAGAATCCATTCAAAATTGACTCATGAGGTGTACATGAATAGTGAGGCCTCTTCATATTTCTTTAACAATCTAGTTTGTTTTCAGACATGGCTATAAATTGGAAAGATGTAGTGTACTGCTGCTGATGCCATGTCTTCTGCAGGTAAAGGATCAGTTTGCTTAAACCAGGGTTTCTCAAATTTAGCATCTTTAAGATGTGTGGACTTCAACTCCCAGAATTCCCCTGAACCAGCAAACCAACAATTATTTGGTTTCGGAATCAATGAATTAAAGCCAACAACAATGCAGGAAGATAACAAGAGCAATATTCTTTTTTCCCAGCCATGGAGAACTTCACCAGTCACAAAGCACAAGGATGCTACATATCACTAAGAAATGTGCATCGCAAAGGTCTTGTTGACATGAAGTACTGCCTGACAGAACAAATAGAGGCTGATGTCCTTATCAAAGAACTATCCTGAAGTAATGAAATGTTCATTCTAAATGAAATATTGGAGATTTTGAATTGATGTAGAAGCCATTGAGAAGAGCTTTTAACAGAACAGAATAACGGAGTTGGAAAGAACTTTGGCTGTCTTCTAGTCCAACCTCCTGCTCAGGAAGGAAACCCTATACTAGAGGTCCCCAAACATTTGGGCACCAGGGATTGGTTCTGTGGAGAAAGGTTTTTCTGTGGACCAGAGGGAGTGCTGCCTGCATCCCACAAATGGAGCTTTGCTTATTTGTGCAGACCAGTTGCTGACATGCCGTGACCCAGTACTGGTCCATGGACTGGGGGTTGAGGACCCCTGCCCTATACCATTTCAGACAAATCATTGTCCAATCTCTTCTTTAAAACTTCCAGTGTTGGAGCACCCACAACTTCTGGAGGTAAGTTGTTCCACTGATTAATTGTTCTAACTGTCAGGAAATTTCTCCTTAGTTCTAGGTTAGTTTTCTCCTTGATTAGTTTCCATCCATTGCTTCTTATCCTGCCTTCAAGTACTTTGGAGAATAGTTCTTGCAACCATTCTTCATATGTTTTAGCCTTCACCCCACTAATCATTTTTGTTGCTCTTCTCTGTACTCTTTCTAGAGTCTCAACATCTTTTTTATATTGTGGTGACCAAAACTGGATGCAATATTCCAAGTGTGGTGGAAGAACTATTTGTATATATTTTGCTTTGTTGTACATTTTCATCCCATTGAGCATTAGAATAAATAAACATAAAATTAGCGAAGAGGTGCCCTTCACTGGCCCCTTTCATTCTTTCTTTGGCATGACTTTGCATGTTTCCAGTTGGTCAAAGTGATATTTTTAGAGCTGTCATCACTTCAGGTCTTGCTGCTTGTTTCTGCCACATTTCTGCACCCATCTGGCAATAGAGCAGATACATACCAGTTTTATCTAGTTTAGAAGACTCTGTAGCCTTTCATACTTTTACTTAAAACATAGCTGGAATACAGCTATTTATTGTTACCTAATAAAAGATTTTCTTCTTTTAAAAGAGGTGGGTGTACAGAAATTCTTCTCTAAGTTGGTCTTATATTTGTTATTTCTCTCTGTACAAAATTCTCCTATATAACTCTAACAAAACTATTGTAATAGAGATTCATTTTATTATGTAACTGAAAGTACTTTTTATAGGCCAGCTAGTGGAAGCATAAAATACATTTAAGACAGAAGAGCTGTATATATTTTAAAATATTTGCACATTAATCCTGTGTATAATGATTGTAGGATTATTAATGATATATTTGAATTGCTAATCACATCAAAAATCTGCATTTTTCAATGCTAAAATGAATTCTGGTTCACTTACAGGTTTAGAAGGTACAATTTCGTGCATTGATATAAAAGATTTTGCCGAAGAGCTATCTTTCAATCCTCTCCCTAATTAAAATTTGACATGACAGAATCACAAATTTCTTCACTGAAGATAATAAGATGGAACACAGTTTGCACAGACTGTACAATGTTGATGTTACATCACCTTCTGAATGTTCCCAGAGATGATAAGGGGCAATAAAGGAAGCTAAAAAAAAAAACTGCCATTGTCTTAAATTGTTATACCACCTAAGAAGCTGGAGCAGGAAAAGCTGGGTTGAGACAAGAGTTGAATTGGGCAGAGAAATTTTGCACCATTTCGTTCCACTAGTTCTCTTTTCATTTGATGAAGGAGAATTTAGCTTAAAAATTACTCAAAGGAGAATTGAGTATCCTTTTTTTTAGAATATGGTATTCTTAAATAAGTCATTAAGTGACCAAGATTTTGCATGTGTATGTGTTTGCATTGTGAAGCTCCCAAATTTCATTAGATAATTCTGTCTTCAGTATAGCAATAGACGTATATACTGCTTCATAGTACTTTATAGCCTCTCTAAATGGTTTACAGAGTCAGCATATTGCCTCCAACAATCTGGGTTCTCATTTTACCAACCTCGGAAGGATGGAAGGCTAAGTCAATCTTCAGCCAATCAAGATCGAGCTGCTAGCAGTCAGAAGAATTAGCCTGCAATACTGCATTCTAACCACTGCACCACCACGGCTCTTATGATGGGACTCTCTTGAGCAGTGTTTCTCAACCTTGACAATTTTAAGGCATGTGGACTTCAACTCCCAGAATTCCACAGCTAGCGATGCTGGCTGTGGAATTCTGGGAGTTGAAGTCCACATGCCTTAAAATTGTCAAGGTTGAGAAACACTGCTCTTGAGCTTCTACACTTGAATCAAATCCCAAGAAGAGATGCCACAAGGAAACACTCCTTCATTATCAGAGTGTTTTTCATTACTAAGGGAGTTTTGTCCTTGAGAAATGGTTGGCTAGCCTTTCTGTCCACCAAAGAAAATTGTCTACCTAATTTTTCCACCTAAAATTTTGATAGAGAACTTCAAAAGGCCATCTATGATTTCAAAAAGTATATCAAGAACACTCCCTGAGCATGGTTAAGTGACCACCAGAAGTCCGAGCTTAACTTAGTAATGTGCTAGGTTTATCACTGGGATAAATTAATGAAATGATAAATGAATGGCTTACACCAGCAGAAACACAAACAAACACCACCCTCATATAAAACTAAAACTAAAATAACCTTAACTCTCCCAAATCCTTTTTAGAAAACCCAGAAAAACCTGCCCTAGTCAAGGCACATGGCATGGCTGTACCTATCTGGCATTATTATTTCATTCACTTCAAATGATAAATGCTTTATTTCAAGCGATCAAGGCTTGACCACTCTGTCTCCAGCCTGGTTTGAAAGAAAAAAACCTCAGTCATTGGTCACTGGCTTGAGAAGAGCTTACAGTAAGTCATTGTCAACCATTTTCCTAAGTAACAAAGCGTTACAATATTTCTCCAGTCTCCCTCAAGAGATTTATCTGCAGAAGTGGTTCACAGAATCCATGACTGTTTGTTTAATTCTTAAACTAAAGTCTTCTGTTGACAACCTTCCCTTCTCTTTCCTTTCAATCAAAATGTCGATAGAATCAATTGCTCTGAAGAAAATTGAATTGCTCATGGCGTCTGGGTGGTGTTTTTTTCCCTCTTCGTGTCTAGGTTTTTTTTTTTTTTTGCTTCTTTTTGGAATTACTTGCCTTTCCCATAAAAATAGTGGCTGCTATTCTGCAATTTAATATCCTACTTGTTTTTATACTTAAACAATTAGATGAAGCAATAACGCAGCAAAAACACAATGAGATTTCACCAGCTTTTCTAGGCATGCGATAGATAATTGGAATTCATATGTACACGAAGACATTATTTTATTATTACAATGGTCAAAATTACCCAGTCCGGTCAGAACTATCTGGTAGGTTGTGTAATAATAATAGTGATTGTAAGCCATTTTATGCAAAAGCTGCAGTCATTGAGGAACAACCGGACTCTTGAGAATCCTCTCACAAAGAAGGCTTGAAATTTGTCATCAATACTTTAAAGCAAAATCTGGAACACAACATGAACTCCATTCCTGAAGTAGACAGGAAACATTGTCCAGAAAGAAACATTCCCCTTTTGCAAAAATTTCCTGTCTGTTGTGTCCTAGTGATAGATTAATTTAGGGGTCCTATATGGCAGATGCTGTGATGCAGAACATGGTAGAAGAAGGTGTTTGCTTTGTGATCTGCTCTTGAATCATTAGTTTAGTCTTCTACACTTAGTTGTCCCATGCTGTTCTATCCCACACTGTCGTCTCCTTATGAGCCTCTTGGTCAGGAGGAGAAGGACTTGTCTTTTCCAGTGATACTGTTGATATAGATTTCAAGGATATAGACCCAGAACCTTTCTCACAAACATGAAGAAGATCTCTCAGAGAAGTGTTCACAGAATCCAAAACTTTCATCAAATGACAATAGCAGAATACCCTGCTGTGATGCAAGTTCTGCCCTTTTCATAGTTATATATGAGATCATAACATATGAATGAAAGGGGTCAGTATAGTAAAATAACATCATTTTCTTATTTCCACCCATGAAACCAGTGGTAGGATTCAGATATGTGAACAACTGGTTCTCTGTGTGGATGCCGCTTCCGGAAGTCCATTCTGGGCCTAGGAAACAAAAAATTAGCTATTGGTTCTGCCGAAGTGGTGCAAACCAGCTGAATCCCACCACTGCATAAAACCCTCCCCATTGATGTCTCTGGGTAGCCCCTAAATACCTAGGGGATTACTTATGTCCATGGTTGGTTCTCCTGCCTGGTATTTCCATATTTTGCAGTTGATGATTCCCAAATGAAACTAGTGCACAATGGAGAGAGAGAGAAGAGAGAGAGAGAGAGAGAGAGAGAGAGAGAGAGAGACTGCACGTGACATAATATATTGGGTCTTATAAACTGGATCTGAGTTACGTCAATATCCACAATAGAATATTTATACCATTTTGAAATTAAATGGCAGGACTGGTAACAGCACGCTTGAAGAAGAACTTCAAGGTCACAAATAGAACACATGTCTCTTGCCAGCAAGCCAAGCTGATAGTAGTACCAAATCACACCAATTAAATTAATTGCTGGTACTCTTTGCTAGCAATTTACTCATTATTGGGGGAAAGAAAGGATAAATAGCTTCATGGGGCACTTTTTTTTGATATAATAGAAATAGGACATTCTAGGACAAGCCATCACAGGACTAGTATATCAGAATAAAAGTTCTCCTGTTGCTCCTTTTCTTTACAGTTATATGTTGCACAGGTTATCCTCTGCTCCTCCATCTCAACTTGTTGAGGCCCCTCAAACTGAGGTTTCCCAGTTTTCATAAGTATAGGCTCTTCAGATTGCAATTCTACCTTCTTTTCTTCCAAAGCTTTAAACTTAATAGATGGTGATGAGCATACCCCCAGGACCGAAGTATAAAAGTCTTTTGCTTGAGAAACAGTATTAAGTCTATAACATATCCCCAGGTAATTCACCACCATTCCAATCGGAACATCCCATCTGAACAAGATTCGTCTCTTTTTAAGTTCATCTGCTAAAAAAGCAAACTCCTTTCTTCTTCTTAAAATTTTAGATGGGATCTCCTTTAGAATTATAACATCTTGTGAATCAATTTGAAATCTCTTCTTATAAAAAGCTTGTATAATTTCGTTGCGCAGGGATCTTTTCCCAAATTACCACATCTCTTGGCAAATTCTTTTGCACTGCCACCACAGAGTTAACTCTAAATAATTTTTCAATTTCACTAAGTATTTCCTCTTTTTCTTTATTCAAAATCACAGCAAAGTCCTTTGCAACCATCTCTCTCAGATCTCCTTGCACAGCGGGGACAGGGAGTTAATTGATACGGAACAACCCTGTCCCCGGCAATTTAAAAACTATAGGGCTATCAGTGCATGTAGCATAGATGTGTGTGTGGACAAGAATACCAACCTTGCTATCAAGCAAAATGAAGCCTCTAATAGCGAGTGCCACATAAAGTGCACTAACCAAATAGGTGGTAAGACAATAGGGGAACTCAGGCACCACACAGGTTATGTAGAAAGGAAACACAGGGCCACCCACAAAGGACTCAAATGTTTATACACCAATGCACAGAGTATGAACAGCAAACAGGGTGAACTAGAAATTCAGGTTAATGAGGGCAGATACGATATTGTTGCCATTACGGAAACATGGTGGGATGAAACTCACACATGGAACACACAGCTAGAGGGATTTAAATTATTTAAAAGAAACAGACCAAATAAAAGAGGAGGTGGAGTTGCTCTCTATATAAGAAATAACTACATCTCCACAGAAATAGAGTACAACAATGATAAAAACTGTCTTGAATGCATTTGGGTCAATATAAAAGGGGGGGGGAATGACATTGCCATAGGTGTATACTACAGACCACCCAACCAAACAGAGGAAATAGATGAACTTTTTGCTAGTCAGCTAACTAAGGTATGTAGGAAGCACATCACAATAGTAATGGGGGACTTTAACTACCCTGACATCAACTGGGAGACAAACTCCGCACCAAGTGGAAGATCAAACAGGTTCCTGGCAAACCTAGCAGACAACTTTGTCTCCCAAAAAGTAGAGAAGGGAACTAGGGGATTAGCCATTTTGGATCTAATTCTCACTAACAGAGATGAAATGATAGATGGTGTTGAAGCCATAGGAACCCTGGGAGGAAGTGATCATGCAATATTAGAATTCAACATTATAGAAGCACAACCAATAGAACACAGTCAAACTAGAGTCTTGGACTTCAAGAGAGCTAATTTCAATAAACTTAGAGAGGGCTTGGGAAGGATTCCATGGATGAGAATCCTCAAGGGGAAAACAACTCAAGAAGCTTGGGAAATTTTGAAAAATGAGATAATAAAAGCACAGTCTAGCACAATACCAACAAAGAGGAAAAATAACAGCTCTCAAAAGAAACCAGCATGGCTGCATAAAGAACTCTCTGACAAATTGAAAGATAAAAAGGACAAGTATAGAAAGTGGAAAGAGGGGAACATAACTAAGTCAGAATATCAGCAAATAGCCCGAGCCTGCAAAGATGAAGTGAAGAAAGCCAAGGCTCAAAATGAACTAAGGCTTGCGACCAAAGTCAAAAATAACAAAAAAAGCTTCTTTCAACATGTAAAAAACAAGAAAAAAGTGAAGGAAATGATTGGTCCATTAGTGGGTGGAAGTGGCAAGAAGGTGACAAGCAACAGGGAGAAAGCAGAACTATTTAACTCATTTTTTGTTTCTGTCTTTACACAAAGGGAAAAAACAGACCAACCTATCAAAAATAATGCCATAAAAAAAAACAGAAACACAAGTTAAGATAGGCAAGAAAATGGTTAGGGAGCACCTATCCAGCCTAGATGAGTTCAAATCGCCAGGACCAGATGGATTACACCCCAGAGTTCTCAAGGAACTGGCAGATGTGATATCGGAGCCACTGAACTATATTTTTCAAAGATCCTGGAACACAGGGGAACTACCAGAGGACTGGAAAAGAGCTGATGTAGTTCCCATCCTCAAAAAAGGAAAAAAAATGGATCCAGGAAATTACAGACCTATCAGCCTGACCTCAATACCTGGGAAGATCCTGGAAAAGATAATCAAACAACGAATCAACGAACACCTAGAGGCAAACAAAGTCATTACTAAAAGCCAACATGGGTTTGTCAAAAATAGATCATGCCAGACAAATCTTATTGCATTCTTTGACCAAGTGACAAAATTAGTGGATCAGAGGAATGCTGTGGACATAATTTACTTGGACTTCAGTAAGGCATTTGATAAAGTAGATCACAACCTACTACTTGACAAGATAGAAAAATGTGGGGTAGACAGAACCACCACCAGATGGATCCGTAGCTGGCTGACCGGCCGTACTCAGTGAGTGGTCCTCAATGGAACTGCATCTCTATGGAGGGAAGTGTGTAGTGGGGTGCCCCAGGGCTCTGTTCTGGGCCCAGTACTCTTCAACATCTTCATCAACGATTTGGATGAAGGGATAGATAGGGAACTCACCAAATTTGCAGACGACACCAAGCTGGCAGGAATAGCCAACACTCCAGAAGACAGGCTTCAGATACAGAAGGATCTGGACAGACTTGAACACTGGGCACTAACTAACAAAATGAAATTCAATGGTGACAAAAGCAAGGTTCTACATTTAGGCAAGAAAAACCAAATGCACAAGTACAGCATAGGTGGCACCATGCTCAATAGCAGTAACTGTGAGAGGGACCTCGGAGTCCTAGTAGACAATCACTTAAATATGAGCCAGCAGTGTGCTGCAGCTGCCAAAAAGGCCAACACAGTGCTAGGCTGCATTAACAGAGGGATAGAATCAAGATCACGTGAAGTATTAATACCACTCTTCAATGCCTTGGTAAGGCCACACTTGGAATACTGCATCCAGTTTTGGTCACCACGATGTAAAAAAGATGTTGAGACTCTAGAAAGAGTACAGAGAAGAGCAACAAAGATGATTAGGGGACTGGAGGCTAAAACATATAAGGAACGGTTGCTAGAATTGGGTATGTCTAGTTTAACGAAGAGAAGGACAAGGGGGGACATGATAGCAGTGTTCCAATATCTCAGGGGCTGCCATAAAGAAGAGGGAATTAAGCTATTTTCCAAAGCACCTGAAGGCAGGACAAGAAGCAACGGGTGGAAACTAATCAAGGAGAGAAGCAACCTAGAACTAAGGAGAAACTTCCTGACAGTGAGAACAATTAATCAGTGGAACAGCTTGCCTCCAGAAGCAGTAAATGCTCCAACACTGGAAGTTTTTAAGAAGAGACTGGACAGCCATTTGTCCGAAATGGTGTAGGGTTTCCTGCCCGAGCAGGGGGTTGGACTAGATGACCTCCAAGGTCCCTTCCAACTTTACTACTATTATTATTATTATTATAGACTCTCCCAAACCTCGGATTCTTAAGGCATATTCCATTTGTCTATATTGAAGCATAAGAATCTCATTTTCCATTTCTTTTTCCATGCTTTCAAATTTTCCCTCCATCAATTCCACTTTTTCCTCTACCTCTTCTACACGAGAGTTCAGCTTTTCAAGAACAGAGGCAACTCCTTTTAGAGCCAAAACTATCTCTTGCCTCAAAATCTTATTATTTTCCTCTAAAATCTCTTTCATTTCATAAAAGTTCTCAAGAGGTTTTATTCTTGAGTTCTCTGCCTCTGTTTGGCTAACTGTTTTGCAGCTGTTTAGGGCCTTATTGAAACTTTTCATATGGATTCTATAGTTAAAAATCTGGGAGAGGAATCCAGGCAGGGAAAGTACAATTATATGAGATCCAAATTTTTTGTTGATTGCATAATATTCCCCCCCCCCCCTTTTTGTTTCAAAGAGAATTTAGAAAGCAAATGTAAGAAGGTTTAATGAATTACTTATTATAATCATCTGTATCCCAATTTTGAAAATGCATTTTGGAGCCAAGGAACATTTAGAACAGAATAGAATAGAAGATACCTTGGAGGTCTTCTAGTCCAGCCCCTTGCTCAAGCAGGAGAACCTATACCATTTCAGACAAGTAACTGTCTAGTCTCTTCTTAAAAACCTCCAGTGATGGAGTGCCCATGATTTCTGAAGGCAGGCTGTTCCACTAGTTCATTGTCCTCACTGTTAGGAAGTTTCTCCTTAATTCCAGGTTGCTTCTCTCCTTGGTCAGTTTCCAACCATTGTTTCTTGTCTTTCCCTCTGGTGCTTTGGAGAATAGTTTGACGCCCTCTTCTTTGTGGCAGTCCCTCAAATACTGGAAGTAATTTAGAAATAATCTAACCTGAATTTCTGGTTTCCTTATCTTTTAATAAAACATTAGTGCCTATCTCATAATTGATTGATTGATTGATAATATGCCGTCAAGTTGTCGATCATTAATCACCTACATAGATTTTCTCTGTGAGAATCTTTTTCCTATCCTGGCCTTTCAGATCTTCTAACAATGCTTAATTACCACTGTAACTAAGTCTATCCAACTTACTGCTGGTCTTTTTTCTTTTTCCTTCTACTTTTTCTAGCACTACAACCTTCTCCAGAGAGCTACATTTTTACATAATATAGCCAAAGTATGATAATTTGAGCTTTATCCATTTTGTTTTGAGTAGTTTGATTTGTTTGATGATCCATTGTTTGTTTTCTTGGCAACATTAACAAAACATTGCACTGGGGAGTTCAAGACTCCATCCAACCAATCATGTCTACATGGAAGGCACTTTATACTGCTTGTCCTTCTAATTATCTTTTATTTTTATTCTGATATGTATATACACACATTCTGATTACACATATGAATACAAATTTACTAGTGTTCCTCACCTGTCAAACAAGTTCAGACCTCATTATTGTTTTGCTTTGTTTGCAAACCTTGGGATTTCCTTGAGGCCATAGTTTATTTCTTCTAGTGTGCATATGGATCCTGTCATGTGCAAAGAACCAGAAGAAGTCTGCATAGCAGTTCTTTTATTGTTAATCACCTATTTACAAAAATCTTGCCAGACTAATTGCATTCTCTTGGGAACAAGCAGATAAAAGCTTCAAGAGTCTAGTCTCTCCACTTCCTTCCATGGAGCAAGATTCTCTCTTTTTTCTTCCCTCTATTCCACCTGATAATCCAGCTGGTGGGCAAAGGATCTGTTTGTTTTTCGACTTAGACAAGGACCTGCATGAGAAGAGTAGGCAGAGGTGGGGGATAAAGGTCCAAGTCCAGCCCCCCTTGAATTCCATTGACCCTTATATGGCACCAATTCTGATTTGAACCTTAGTTGACTAGATTTTCATCAATAGGCTTGAATAATTCTTCTGCTGCAATTTAATATATGTTCCTGGTCCTTTGAGCCTGACAGGTTCACATAATCAATAGAGGAAGAATCTTTGGTAGAATTCATCAATAGCCGCTCACTGTACTTGCTCATGCTGGGATGTTAGAATGGTTTGAACTTTCAGTGATTGATTGCTTAGATATCGTCAAGTCAATGCCATATCTTAGTGATTGTATAGATTTTTTCCATGAAAATTTGATCTTAACGTGGTTTATTTAGACCTGCCAAGGACTGGAATGTTTTCTTAAAATAATTTTTTATTGCTTTTAAAATAATACTAGAAAGAGGAAAAAAATCAAAACGTACATAGCACAAAAATTCATAATTAAAAATACACAAGTGCTTAAAATAAATGAAAAACATAACAGAAAAAAATATAAACTATAATATGTTGTATGTATAATATGCTATATGACAAGGAGATATAATATCACCTATCCTTTTCTCAGCCTGCCTTGAAGAAGTATTTCGCAAACTATACTGGGCAAAAGATGGAATAAAAATCAATGACACCTATTTAAATCCCTTAAGATTTGCAGATGATGTTATTCTCTTCTCACAAGACCCAAAAGAGTTATAAAGACACATACAAGAGCTACACAGCTTAAAAATAAACCTGAAAAAGAGCCAGGTTATGT